>NC_038246.2:38170443-38477522 GCF_000004515.6 Glycine max
AAAAATATGTTATCATCACCAGCATCAGGTACACATTTATGGCATTTATCGTAACTCTGTTAAAATTCTCACTAATTTGAGCATTGAATTGCCTTAGTAGGTACCAATCCTCCACCACAGTTCTTTGTTATGTTGAAAAGAAAAACCAACTAAAAGCATCTCAGAACAATTCGAACTAGTACACTTTCACTCTGTTCAGTTCTATGCGTTCCCAATGAGTCTTTTTACACAAGTTTAATATAGGTTTGGACTTTAGACTTAACAATGATTCACAAACAAGACAAGGCAAATAACCTTTGATTTTCAACAAGACTTTCATCGTCACATGTTCATGCTCTTCCCCTATCGTGCTTGACTGCCTAGGACTCTCCGACAAGGGAGAGAACAAAATAGTAAAAACAATTTCACTTTTTACAATATTCAAATAAATATTAGCATTAAAGTGTTTTAATTTATTAATCAAGTCCTAAAAAGATTTTTTTTCATAAGGTCCTAAAAATATTGTTTAAACAAATATAATATTTGAGAAGTTTAAAACGGCCAGCTCAATATTGACATGGAAATGGTGAATCCACATGAAGACATCTCATTTGTATTTTCAAAGGCACCATAACAGTTTCAAATGAAGGCACCAGAGCCTGCACCTTTGATAAATCCAAAAGCTCTCCAAGTGATATTTTTATATTATGCTATTTACACATTATTTGTTAATGTTGTAACGTATAGTCACGGGTTCCAAATCAAAATAAGTTTCTTAATTATTTTGATTCAACAACAACACCTTAATTGGTTTTATGTGATCCCCTTTCATGCTTAACAAATAAGTATTAACGTGCCCAGCAGGTCATGCGATTGTACAGGCGAAATTTCAAGCAACTAATGTGAGGAGGAGGAGGAGGAGGAGCAACAGTGAAAGCTTTAATTTTTAATTTACTATTTCCCTTCATTTTCGTTTGTACGTATGCAAGGTTAATTGGTAATTGATACTAAGAATTGGTGTCACAACAACGGTCACCGTTACAGTGCGCATGTGCTTTATCATGGAAGTAAAAGGAAATAGATCAATCAGCAAAGGAAAAAAGAGAAAGTACAAAATAAAATTCATATCCATTTATAAAATTAAGGATACGGTATTCACTGCTTTACAATGACAGAATTGGAAAAAGAAAAAAAGAAAAGCGGGACACATAAAAAAGGTCCTCTTAAGTCTTAAGACTTTAGAAATACATAAAACTTAATGTAATGATGTATGACTTTTAGAAATACATAAAAGTTAATGTAATGATGTATGACTTTGTACATGTACTTGGATCACACTTGATTTCCAAAGACACTCTTAAGCAGCAGATGGGGCACGGACGAACTTGACTTCACCAACCTCCATAAGTGCCGCAGTGAACTTATCCACATTGAGTGGATTGTTGTAGTCCAAAGTCTCATCCTCATATATATCCCACCACTTTTTCACTAACATCTTGATATCTTCTCTCTCCATATTCTCCTCCTTCCCAGTGTACCTCCAAGGCTTAGACCCCTGTCACACCAATTCAACCAAATTAAAATTTCTATCTTACTGTACACCAAAGTTTAAATTCCAGTTTCATTTCAATTAAAATTGAACACTCACAGCAGCACAGTAGTGAACCACTTTAACTTTGTCAAGCTCAACGTTCTCAGGGTGACGCCACAGCATGGCCAGCACAAGATTGTAGACATTAGGAATTGGCCTATATTTGTCCTTGAAGTACATGTTCAAAAAATCCTGCAATCCAATAATCCAACATAAATATACTCTTTACACCTTATAATATATTAATATTGTATAAGATTAATTAACTCAGTAATTAAATACCTGTTCAGCAAAGGAAGTGGGCTGGGTGACTTGGACTGTTTGAAGGAGGTCACGGTAAGTAGCCAAATTGGGCTCATACACAAACATGCCAGCATTGAAATAGAGAGGAGGTTTGGGCCCAAAGTGAGTGGGCCACTGAACCTTATGGGGGCACTGCTGGCAGTAACCGATCTGATATTGTTTAGTGTGGCCCCAAGTTGGCTCACAGAAACAGTCCATCACCGCATAGAAGTAGTTATCAGGCAAGTCAAACAAGTGGTCAATGTTGTCAAAAACTTGGATATCACCGTCTAGGTATATCATCTTGCTGTACTCCACAAACTGGTATATACAATAAAGAAAAATTGCACGTTAATTTAATTAAACTCCTCATCAAACACAAAGTAATGACATACATATTGTATATGCACACCTACTAAGATTGATCCAGAAAAATGGAAAGAGACAAAAAATAATGGGTTTGAATTCACCCATTTCCATTTATAATAAAGCTAACAAAACAAATTAACATTCGTGGATAAAAGAAAATATATATATATATATACACGTACCTCCCAAATACGTAGCTTGGAATAGTTGATGACGTAATATGCCATGGCAAACTGGGTTTGATTCTCTGGGGGGTACACGGGCTCAATCTCTCTAACAATGCAACCTTGGGAGGTGAGAATGTTGCGGTGATCTTGGGGAACATCGGGTAGCACTGCAACCACCAGAGGGTACATGCTCTTCACTTTTCTCAGACCTTTTGCCAAGCCAACGACACCTTTCACATAGTCACCGTTTCCGGCGAGGAAGGTGACGTAGGCACGACCATGATCGGTGGCGACCTTGGCTTGAGCGTCGGTGATGGTGGTTTTGACAGTGGTGATATTAGGAGCCATGATCTCAGTGATGATGAGTGAGTAGCGTTTGCTTGTTTGGTTGGGGAATAGAAAAAAAGAGGTTTCAAAAGAAAGAGGAGGAAGGGTTGTGGTCACAAGAGTAGGATTTGGGAAACAAAACACACTTTGAAAACAAACTTTTGTAAGGAAGATCTTTGTTGGTTTGTTGTTGTGATGGTCGGGGAAATGCTGTGGTTGCTTATATAGAGCTTCGGGGGGGTATTGTCGCCATTGCACTCTCAAGTAATCTAACGGTTAAGGAGATGGCTTTGGAATCCCACGGTGAGGGATAATGGATAATCTTTCCTTGATTAGTTAATTCGTTTCCACTCACGCGGTTGTAGATATAGTCTTTCACTGGTTAATTAATTAATTGAATAAACGATTAATTAATTTATATTATCTTTTTTGTAGACTTGTAACATTAGAACATTCCAGTGTTCCTTCAATGTGTTATACTAGTTGTAAGCTTGTAATAAAATCTTGATAGCGATAGACATGCAAGATATAGTTATAACTTATAAAAATCCTGTAGCATTTAAGTTTTGTTAACTGAACAATAAAATCTTCACATAAATATAAATATAGTAAACAATTGGCAACCACATTCTTATATCAAAATAATTATTTTGCAGTTATTTTTTATTTCATCTTAAATGGAAAATATAATAAAAAGACCTGAATCAAAATAATTAACGTTTGGGAACATGAATCAGAATCTTCCTCTTTTATATAAATACATAAAAGTATTTTTTGCCAATAAAAATATAATCTTCCTTTTTTAAAAAGAAAACATATGAATCATAGTGATTGACGGATGCATCATTTCGTTTTATGATACTCAAGGAAAAGAGATAGTTTTAAAAGAACCAATGTTATTATGCGTTACTTGTCACTATTAATAACGAGAATTATTTTCATTTGACATGATGTTTATATTTTATTAGATAATTTTATTTTTAAATTATTTATTAAATTTTATATTTTTCTTCTGATCTACATTAATTTTCTATTACTTTTATATTGTTAATTTTGTTTTATTTTATTATTTTTTATTAACTATATTTAACTTCAATTTTTTTATTATTTGAAACATTTAGAGAAACACGTTCCCCTAGTAAGTTCTAACGCATTTTCTTACTAATATTTATTCAAATATGTAGTATCAATAATTGCATTAGATATTTTTTTTCTCACTGCAACTCTTGAAGTTCGGTTGTGATCCCCTTTATTCTTACACTTAGGAGAAATAATAGAAAAATACCACTTAAGTGGACATATGAAGAATCGAGAAATTTGCAATTAAGCTTTGTTTCCTAACAAGAGACCAGAGAGGAAGAGACCTTAATAAAAACCTCTCAACATTGACCATAGGTTTTTTGGCAGAACAAATAATTGTTTTAAGTTTAAACCTCTATGTTTATGTTAATTTGGAGAGTTAAAAAAAAAAACAAAAGTAATTTCGAAACCAACTTCCAAAAATAAGGGAAAAGTAAAATGTAAGCTGACATGATAATTAAGAAGTGATGCATACAGATAACTAACTAATCACATATTTATGATCCTTCTTGACACTAATCAACCTCTCTCCAAGTTAATATTTCCATGTGGAAAAGCTACCTCAGTTGGTACATAAACGACAAAAAAGAAAGAATAGAATATCCGTTTTCAGGTTACCTGCCACCGCCCCCAATAGTGTATACTATCACCACCGACTGGGCCCTACGTTACTAAATCCTCTCCACGTCGACACTTACTAGACACGTGGCTTTCCAAGGTATTGCTCCCAAGTCTCTGAATTTTGGTGGGATCCATAAAATCCTTTGCGTGTGTAATGCGAGGTGGCGCTGTCTGGTGAAGAGAGAGCCACGTGGCGTTTTCTGGTTATGTTAGTTGGTCCAAAAACAATCTAATTTAATGAATTAATTCTAATTATAATTTTAGTACAGTATTTTATTTTATGTGAGACTTTTTATTTATTAAATAGAAAATATTATGAGGTTAGTAAAAAGATACATTTTTATAAATATGACATTACTCGATGGTGGTGTAAGACACTAAGATGCAGCAGCAACATGGAGAATAGTCGAATAGAATATTAAAGTGAAATATAACATTTTATATTTTTAGGATAACACTTTGGGCTTTGTTTTCAAACACCCACCATTTTAGATTTATAAATGAAAATGATGTCCATCTGAATGTTCAAAAGTGTTGTTGCCTTCAAAACTTCTTACAAAAGAAATTGACTGGCAGCAGCACGAAGGAAACATCCTCCATGAGAATATTCTCTAAAATTCCAGATTCTTTTTTTTTTCTTCATATTTTGGATCCTATATTTAGCTTTGAAGTCAAAGTAAAAATAAATCAATGAGAGCTGCAGCAAAACAAAGTGATTGACAGCTGTCACATTCTAATTGGATCAACTGAAGTTTCCCATAAAATCATTTGCATGCTTTAGCATCTGTCATTTATTTTTACACCTACTCTTAGACGATAGAAACATGATTTTAGTGTATATTTTGTCAAGAGAATCCTATTTCGGTAAACTGTTATTTTCAGAACAATTTTATTTTTGAAGCACATGGGGTTTAAGTAGCAAATGTGAATGTGAGAATAGCAATTCCCTCAGAGGGAGCTAGCAGAATCCACTATCTCCAGGCCCATCCATCTCCAATACTAGTTCAACTAAAGCCCAATCCAGCCCAAAACGCTTTTGGTATACCATTTGCATTTCCATTGAAAGAAAAAAAAAAAGTCCCCTAACTCTCCATAGTACAACTTGGTACTTACAATACAAAGGGAAAAGGTTTATGCGATTTTACTCACAAATATTTTATATTCATATAATTTGTGCTTTGGGAACAAATTTTGGTCTGAAAATCGTTGCTTTGCAGAGTATAAGATCTGGTATGCTCTTGCTCCCACGTCTCTGATTGATTACTTGCAAGCTTCATCTGCACTCATGGATCCCAACCAGGTAACTCAACATTTCTGCATAATTCTTAGATCTGGTTTAATCTAGTTTGTTTCGTTCAATTTGGTGCGTCGATTTGATTTTTGTTCCTTGGGGAAAAATCTAATCACACGCTTAATTTCCTCTGGTGATTCAGTAATGCCATTTATTTTCTGCTCGATTTTTCAATTTTTGCGCTGGATAGGATTTAATTAAATGATTGATCGTGCTATTGAATGTTGATTCCTTTCAGATTTAGGTGATTAATTAGATTTTCTTGTGTGTGTGGTGCAGCCCGTGGGTGAAAACTACGCCAATCCCAGGACTTGCTTCTTTCATGTCCTCTTCAAGGTTTTTTTTACCCAATTAATTGTGCTCTTTATCATGTCTATTTATGCAAGCCATTTTCACTTTATTAAGGCATACTTTTTTCTTTGTATCCTCTCTCAGGCTGCAGCCTTGGCATTTTACATTCTCTCGGCCCTCTTTATTGATAACTTTGTCATCATTTTCGTGGTGACCGTTCTTCTTGCCGCCCTTGATTTTTGGGTAGTGAAGAATGTGAGTGGGCGAATTTTAGTTGGATTGAGGTGGTGGAATGAAATTAATGATCTGGGTGAGAGTGTTTGGAAATTTGAATGTCTTGACCACGAGGTAGGTATTCAGTATTTTCCTTGTTTAGATCCGTTGCAGTGGTGTAATCTCTCTATCGTGTACTGTATCTGCTGAATCAGAACATAGCTTAAGAACTGGCTCTGAATTCTTTATTGATACGTGCTTGCATCTTATTCTTATATTGATTTTTTGCCCCTCCAGTCATTGGCTCGGATGAACAAGAAGGATTCATGGCTTTTCTGGTGGACCCTGTACCTTACGGTAAGATAGTATGATTGATTACTGCATGCAATGACATTCCAGTTTTCTCTTGGATCCTTACAGAGTTACAATCTAAATGTGGTTGTTCTAAGATCCAGTAATAGGGGCTTTATATAATATTATTGCTTGATCAGATTCAGTAACATGTGGCATGTGCTTCTTAGGAGTAATTAGTATGCTAGATAGGTTGTAATGCTCAGAATAAAGTAATGTGTTCTCCATAAAATTTGGGTTGGGATGGAGAATAACTCTGAATTAACATGGTATGGTTGTGTTGCTACTTGTAGTTAGTGTTTCTACTCTGTTTATTTAGGCTCTAGTGCTCCGTCTCTAAAGTTTATGAATTGCGATATTTTTTGCTTATTGTTCTTTAACCTTAGTTGTTAGTTTTTTTATTTTTTTTTGCTAGATTGTGCAGTTTTTTGTATTTTTGGTATATGTTATGCTTTTATTATAGCCACCATGCTTCCGCCTTAACCTGCTAGGCTGCTACACTATCTAGCATATTTTAATGGGCTTTTTTTGGCTTTCTTCCATGAACCACCATCTGCCATTAACCAACATTGCTTGTAGTTTTGATACAACCCGCTTTCCAAAAGATATAATGATAATTATGTTCAGCATAAGAAATGATATTTTTTTTTTTATTTGTATTGTTCTGCAGGCGGTTTTGTGGATACTGCTGGCAATATTCTCACTCATAAGGCTTCAAGCTGATTATCTCCTTGTTGTAGGAGTGTGTCTGACCCTCAGCATTGCAAATATTGTTGGTTTTACCAAATGCAAAAAAGGTCAGTAAGTTTATTGATAATATTCTTAAAATGTATGTTTCCCAATTCCCACTCTCCTAATATAGCAAAATTGTTTTAGGTTGGAGGAATTGTCTGCATATAGTAAGATACAAAATTTTTTGGTGCAAGACTTTTTTGTGGTTTATGATATACATATATGCCATCTTGAAGTTATGGAAACTATTCTTGTAGTGCCTGTTTTTCATCTCATTTTGAAAAATGCAAACTATAATTTGCAAAGTTGTTGACATATGAGGGTGACTGCTGACTACTTGATAACTCATGTTTAGAGTCCATCTTTTAACTGTTAAATAGCAATTTATGATCTTTTTGTCAATTCCCTGCTGGTGAAAGGGCTCCATTAGGCCTCAATATGAGTCATTTAATAACTGAATCATAGTTTCCTAGAGTTGGATTGTGATATTTGGTACAAAAATGCTTTGGAAGATGTTTTTATAGCTATAGAAATAATTGTAGGGGGAGTTGGTTAAGTAACAAGAAACACCATTTTGGAATGATAATGTACATAGTTTGTGAAAGGGAACAAACAACTCCTTGTAGTACTACCCTGTTTTGGTGGGATTAGAAACTCTTGGTATTGTTTTTATTTATTGTATCAATATTTTCCTACTTCCCATGAATACATGTTTCATTTCAAATAATTTGGATATTTGTGAAACATTAAACATGCATGCCTTAGGAGTTCTTTTCTATAAGGCTAGTTTTACTCCTCATCTTGAGAATAGTGGTTCCACGCTTGCTCTTCTCCTGTGTGTGCTCTTCCTACCCAACAGGAAGGATTTCTCTTCGTGCATGTTTTGAATATACCATTTTGTCTTTAATGGAGAAACTTGCGATGGCTAAAACTTATTGGTTGCCTTTTCAGATGCCAAGAAGCAGATTCAACAATTTGCCTCTCAGACAATTGCCTCTCGGTTCTCATCTACCTTACAGTCAGCATTCAGTGTTGTCTGATCGTCAAAGATGGAAATGCAAGTTGAACTGTTCAATTATTGAGATGCAGTGGAAGTTTGTACATGATTATTTCGGCCAGCATCGAATTGGATTTATCAAACTTGCATAGTTACTGATACAGCAAATGCAAAATTTTGTACTTTTTACATGAAATGGCTTGAATGAGACTTTGATGATCGAATTACTTAGTAAAACAGTTCTTTGTAGGTGTAAATCATGTTTTTTCTTGTATTCTTTTTACATCGATGGATTCGGATTTATATTCTGTATGTCAACAAATCTTTATGGCATATAATCAGAGGATATTGACTCATGGAAATTGAAGGATAATTATAAATTACGAAGTTGCATCGCACCGGTGACTGGTCACAAGAGAAATGCTTATTCCTCCGATTATATGTGCAGAAAAAGTAGCCGCGAACCATATAAACGTTGACCCTTGTTAACACATTTTTTAACTTTTTTTGCCTTTTCAAACTTACCCCTTGTTTTCAAAAGACCCTCTTTCCCCGTTGAGTTTTTTTTTTTTTTTTTCCCATTAACGATTTGCCCCTTCCTTCTACCTCCTTCTCTGACTAGTGACCACCCCCGTTTTCACATTCTCCACCACCATCACCATCACATACTCTTTTTGAAGATGGCGGAAAGTGGCAAGTGATGGTATCTTGAAGTTGGTTCCAGCTTTCGTGCCTTGCTGATCTATCGTACCCAGTAGCGGCACCTGATCGAGCATACGTGAGTTTTAGGAAGGAGGTAGATGCGGCGGACGTGTTGCTGAGGGTGTTGTGGACGAATGAATGGCTGGTCATGTGAGAAAGGAATAAACTTGGAAATAAAATAAGTAAATATTTTACTATAATAGTGTGTTTGGATGGAACAATTCACTGGGAGAATTCATTTTTTCAAGGAATTTAAATGGTCATGTGAGAAAGGAATAAACTTGGAAATAAAATAAGTAAATATTTTACTATAATAGTGTGTTTGGATGGAACAATTCACTGGGAGAATTCATTTTTTCAAGAAATTTAAAATGATTCATGATAAAATAGCATGTTTGGATAGAATATTTGAAAAAAGATTTAATTTTTGATATTTTTATGAATCATTTTGATTGACTAAAACAATGGGATTTCAAATTCTCTCAAAAAATAAAGAATTTGAAATTCTTTTTTTTGGAGATGCTCACTTTAACTCACGTTTTTTCTCGCGACTCTTTCTTACTCAACACTCACAACTACGGGTGACCAAAGTTTTTACGGCCAAAATCGACATAAGTTGTTTTTCATTGACGTTGGCTGAGATTTTTTCAGTCAGAATTTTTTGTATGATGTCAACCAAAGCTATCTTTTGTCGATATCAGCCAAGATTTTTTTTAGATGATTTTGGTTAGGGTTATTTTCTCACTAACATGTCAGTCATGGGAATTTTTTGCTAACGTTGGTCAAGGATATTTTCTGACCGTTGTCGTCCAGATTTTTTCAGTTGATGTTGACCAATGATTTTTTTGGCCAACATTGGTTAGATTTTTTCTACTGACATCGATCATGACTAACTTTTGAATAGACACCTGTTAGGGTTTTTCAACCGACATCAGCTAGGTTTTTCCAGCCAACATCAACCAAAGCTATTTTTTAGTCAACATCAGTTAGGGTTATTTTTCAGCTGATGTTAGCTAGGGTGTTTTGGCTGATGTCAAAAAAATTTCATAACCGACGTCGGTTAGGATTTTTTTTGCTGACATCAACTAGGGTTTTCTACTAACATCAGTCAGAGCTATTTTTTAACCACATTAGCTAGGGTTTTTTGGTTGTTGTTGGCTAGGGTTTTTTCTACTAACACCAGCTAGGTATTTTTGACTGACATCAGGTATGATTATTTTTAGTCGACATTGACTAGGTTCTTTCAGCTGACATCCACTAGAGTTTTTTCAGTTGACATCGGTTAGAGCTATTTTTTAGTCAACATCAGCCAAGGCTATTTTATAGCCGATGTTGGCTACGGTTTTTTGTCTTACATTGATTAGGGCTATGTTTTAGCCAACTTAGACTATGGATTTTTCGGCCAACGTTGACCAATGATGTTTTTCAGCCAAGGTCGGGTGAGTTCTATTGGTCGACATCGACCAAACTATTTTTTAGTCGATGTTGGGTAGAGTTTTTTTGTCAACGCCTGCTAGGGTTTTTAAGGCTGATGTTGGTTAGTAAGGGCTATTTATTGACTGAAAAATCCCCAGAAGACATCGACCAAAAAATCTCAAGCTGACGTTGGCTAAAAATAGCCTTAGTCAATTTCGTTCGAAAAGGCCTTAGCCGGTGTCGGCCAAACAAACCCTAGATGATGTTAGTAAAAAAAACCTAGCCAACATCGGCAGAAAAATAGACTCAACCAATGCTAGCTGAAAAATAGCCCCAACTAACGTTAGCTGACAAATATTCCCGGCATACTTTGACAAAATAAAGCTTATTTGATGTCAACCGAAAAATAGCCTTGGTTGATGTCGGTTGAAAAACTTCACTAGTTGTGGTCAGACAAAACAGTCCTAGTTAAAATTATCAATATTTTATATTTTTAAATTATTAAAAATTGAAAAATATTTTTTAATTAATATTTTAAAATTAGATTGTGTTTGTTTTCTATAAAGTTTAATATTGAAATTTCATCTATTTAAAATATAAAATTGAAATTTTGCATATGGAGAAAATTGAATTGCCTTATCCAAACAAAGAATTTAAAATTGAAGAAATTTGAATTGATTTATCCAAACAAAGCATTTGAAAAATGAAGGAAATTAAAATCAAAGCAATTCAAATTCTAAGCATTTGAAATTTCCTAAAACTTTAAAATTCCTGATCCAAACACAAGGTAAAAGTATTGCCAAATGTCAAAATCTTATTGAGTAGGAGGATTTACGTGATTATGGAGGATATAACAACTCTCTTCCAAATTTTAATTAAGCTGTACATATATTCTGGTAAGCGAAACAATTGTGAACAGGAGAGTTGATATATATCCTCCCCCAACCTTAAATCAAATTTGGAAAGATTTAATACAAAAATAATAACCATCCGCTTGTTAAATTTAGAGGTAATTTCAAATAGGTTAAAATATATGTTTCGTCTCGAAATGTTCAAAATTTGTCTCTCTGGAATTTCGAGTATGTTTTTTTTTTCTCGCAAAATATAGATGTGTGATATCTTAGCTCGAATATAGGTTTGAAAAATCTGATCCTACGTGTCAATGGGTCAACATGTCAACTAGAACTTGTCACATGTCAAGTTCTTGATGGTTATCTTTTTGGTGCTCGGTGAATGCGAGGTTGGTGTCGTTTTTAGTGCCTTTTAGTCTCATTTAATGTCGTTTTGACTATGAACCCCCTCTCTAGTTAGTGATTGTTTACCCTTTCGAAATTTGAGTAATTCTTCATAGAAAGACACTGTGAGAAGGCACATCGTCCGTTATTGGAGTACTCAAAGGTGGTGGTGGTCGGAACTCGAAGTAGGTGGTGGTTCAAACTCGAATGTGATTGTCGTCCCAAATAGGAAGATAATTTTATTTAACTCTTTGACTTTTTCATTATGTGTATTTTGTGTTTGGTCATGGTTATGGTTTCGCTTGGGGCTGAGTTATTCAATGGTGTTATTCGTGATTAGGGTTTGTTTGGGTTCAAAGTGGGTAATGTTTAGTTTCATTTGGGCTTGAAGTGAGTTTGGTTTGTGTTCATGATTGGTGGGATGGGAATGTTGACACAAATGCGAACTGAGTTACGTTTTTTTGTGGGTTTGATTTGGGTTATGGTAGTTGGGGATTTGATATTTTCGAATTGGATTAGGGATTTTGGTCATTGTTGACTGATTTGTGTTTGATTTTTCATCAGGTATGGAGTTTTCAGTTGATATTCACTCCATGGGCTCATGGGTTGTGAACCCAACATTAAAACGGGAGGGGAAAAGGAGAATGGCTATCAAGACTTGGATATTGATACATGGTCATTCCTTGAAGTTGTCGACCTAATACACGATCTTGAGTATTTTGATATTGGTGGGCTTAAAATGTGGTGGAAAGGGGTTGATGTTGATTATGAAACCTAAAGAGATTTGTCCAATGATTAAGACGTTGTGGATTTGGCAAGGTATGCTTTGAGTCATAAGTGTGAAGTTAATATTTATGTGGTGTTTAGGTGAATGATTATGAAGAAGTTACTGGGGATGAAGTTACCAGGGGTGAGGAGTTGTTTAATGGCCAACAAATTGTAAAGTTTGACCATGGTGTAGATTTTGTTTGATTGGGACAGTGTTATGGCATTTGATGACAACGATGAGTCATCCAAGAAGCAAAAGGAGCCTAGAGTGAAAAACAAAGTAAGCCACAAAGGAAAACATAAGGCTTTTGGATATGAAGATCTTTCTATTGAAAATCTTGGTCAATGTGATGAAGACCCAAATGGGATGGATTATGACAGTGTGATTGACCCACACCATGAGGAACCTAATCCAAATTTTAGAGAGATGCATGATTTGGAGATTGGCTATGAAACTGTAGAGTGATGTTGAATATAAGGATGATACTACAAAGCTTGGAAAAAAGTTTCCAATGTTTAGGAAAGAAACTATGTCCAAGGCCTTCACGTGGACACTAGGAATGTAGTTCACTTTTTTGCAAAATTTTAAGGAAGGCATGATGGAGTATTCTGTCTTGAATGGATATCAAGTCAGTTTCCCAAAAAATGACCATACAAGGGGTTGTGTGTAAGACAAAGGAGTGTTCATTCACAACATATGTATCTAGGGTTGGTGAGACCACTACCTTTCAATTGAAAACACTAAAATCGACCCACACACGTGCCAGAGTTTTTTAGGATAAAAATGTCAGTCCAAAGTGGGTTGCAAAGGTGCTACTTGACAAGTTCAAAACATCTGAAAAGGTTCACAATATGAAAGCATGCATTTAGTACTTACTCCAAGTGTGATGTTGTCATGAACAACATGTGTGAGTATTTTAATAGTGTAATTATGCTTGCTAGAGATAAGCCAATAATAGCTACGCTAGATTGGGTTATGACTTATTTGATGTCTAGATTTAATGTTATGAAGGAAAGGTTGGAAAAAATTCAAGGTAAAATAATGCCAAGACCTATGAAAAGGTTAGACTAGGAATTAAAAAAGCCAAAAATTGGTTTGTTGAATGTGTTGGAAACATGTTGTATGAGGTCACACACACATTGTTTACTGAAAATTTCATTTGTAAATCTAGCATCTAGGACTTGTTCTTGTAACTTGTGGACATTGGTAGACATACCTTGTAGGCATGTTGTTTATGCTATACAAAAAAAAAAAAAAAAAGAGAAACCAGAAGACTATGTTCATGCCTATTACCATAGAAACCTATGCTAAGTGCTACCGTCACACAATAAGTCCTATAAATGGTGAAGATAGATTGCCAAAGGATATTGTTGATCTAATTCTGCCTTCAATCTACAAAGTTGGGCTTGAAAGACCAAAAATATTAAGAAGAAGAGAGCCAGTTAAGATCCAAGACCAACTAAACTGAGAAGAGAAAATACAAAAAAAAATGCAAGAGATGCCAAAATTATGGACATACCACTCGAACTTGCAAAGAGTGACCTGTGGCAGTTGCTGGATCTGAAATTCCAACAGTAGGAAACAATGTTGTAGCTACTAGACCTGAGATACAAGCTACTGGATACGAAATTCCAACAGTATGAAACAATGGTGCAGATGTTGGATTTGAGGTGGGAGGACTTGGATCTATAATTCCTGCATGAAACAATGATGCAACAACTGTTGAACCTGAAATTCCAATGCAAACATCTCAAGTTGGGATAGCTAACTCGAGTAGGAGTAAGTATACAAAAAAGCAACCAAAACCGAAACAAAAGGTAAAAGTTACTTCCTACACTTTGTTCTACTTGTGTAAGAGTTGTATTCTAAACATGTCTACTTATGCAGGAAAAGGAGAAGACATGTTCTGCCTCAAGCATGAAGGACATCGACAAAGAAAAGGATTTCCTTGAAAATTGTACTCCAGCAGAATTGCTAATAAAGATTGTGAATCAAAAGATGGTGAACCAAAAGAAGAACAAAGAAGGACAAAGGAATGAGGTGTTTATTTCTGTATCAAAACATGTGAAAGAGAATAAGTTGGGTGTCGATGTGTGGTGGACAATACTAATTAGAGTTTCTTGGATGTATTTGCTGAGTGGGTGAGATTTTTTTGGTTCAATTAAACAATGAGAATCTTCTATGTAGTCTTTTTATGGAATCCAAAGTACCAAACATTGTCTGTTACTACTTTTTTTACTAGACAATGGTTATATTATTATGTGATTATTAAAGACTACCCTTATCAATATTAAACTTTATTTTCTATATTTTACATAAAATTTGTTGTTTCATTCAATACATGAATGAATGCTATTAAATTGTGTTTAGGTAAAGGAGTTTGGAGTCTTTTTTATAGGGAATGCTTTACTCAACTATTTAAAAATGATGTATGTAAAATTAAATTAATACCATGTTAAACTAAAGTATTTACAGGGACTTTTTGTAGGGAATGTTTTACTCAAGCATTTAAAAATGATGTATACCATGCTAAATTAAAGTATTTATAGGGACTCTTTACCGGGAATGCTTTACTAAAGTAATTAAAAATGAAGTATTTAAAAATAAAGTATGTAAAACTCCATTAATGACCAAAAAATGAAGTAAACAACTTGTTCACTACTAACAACAACATCACCTTAACCCATTACATTCAACAGTTACATTTCAATAGAAAAATGAAAATCTATGCCTGTAACATGAATAAACACATCACCAAAACACTCATTAAAAAATACACATTCCTTCTTTTACCAACAACTTTCTTCTGCAATTTAATAATCTTCCTTTGAGCCTCCTCTAACTATTGCTCCAATTGTTGGTATGTCCTATGAAATGTGTCTTGGCTTAGATCAGCAACAACCACTTGCCTTCCATCAACATTTGCTCCTCTAACATTGACAAGGCCCTTAGTCCTATGAAAAAAGTTGCAGGAACTTGGACTCTATATCCATCAACAAATTAGGATCATGAAGAACATAAAAAGGGGACATGGAGAACATAAAAATGCATCAAGTATAGCACTTACACCCAATTTTGACATCTCAAAAAACGCCTTTTGGCGTTGTTGGTGCTCCTTGAAGTCAGCAACAACATGAGTAATTTGCACGGGCACTCGTTAATCGTCGCAGATGAAGATGCCAAGGAACTTGGAGCACCCCATCACCTACGGGCTCTAGAAACTCCAAATTTGTATGTTGGTGGGTTGTAGGTGGCAGGTGGAAGATGAAAGTCGCAGTTTGGAGGTGGAAGAGAAAGGTTGAAGTTGGGAGAAAGAAGATGAAGGGGAAGGTTGAAGAAGATGAAGGCGGCGACGAAGCCTTTGTTCAAATAAAATGTCCAAAAAAAATTAACACTTAGGATCGAATCTTCCAAACTTACATCCAAACCAAAATATCATACATTTACATTTTACAAGGATGAAAAATAGACTCAAAATTTCACAGTGACAGATTTCAAACATTTTAATATTTATATGAACGAAAAACATATTTTAAGCTTTCAAATAACGTATTGCAAAAATCCATGTGTGACACTATGTTTCAATATCTTTAATTAGGAGGATCTGTTTATCCATTTTGATGGTGCCGGATATTTTTCAAAACCTGTAATTTATTTTGCAGATTATTTTCACTTTTAACAAATATTATATTTTTGTCAAATAAAAAGAAAAAAAAATAAAGATACATTTGAGAATTAGATTTCGGAAGGAATCGGAGATGAGAAAATATTTTTTTTGAAAAATAGTCATATAATGTTTATAAAAGTAAGTAAAAGATTAAAATATTAAATTAATGTTAATATATCATTTTTAAAAATAAAATTAACAAATTTGAGAAAATTTTTAAAAAATAATTTGTCCTCTATTTTTACTTTTTCAAAACTCTATTCAAATGTACTCGTTAGCACTGTTTGCTACAACTTCTATTTACTTTTAAAAAAATATTTTTCAAATGGAAACAATGAAAAAAGAATTGAGGAAGAGAGAAATATGCTAGCAATAGGACAACTTCTATTTACTTTTTGTAAAAGAAATAGATTTTCTAAAAAAAACTTTTTTTTCGCAATTATTTTTTGTAAGTTTAAATAAATTAAAATTTTAAAAATAATTTGAAGAACATATCAATAATTAAGCCTTTAAACAAATCGACCCTAATCCTAAATAAACAAATAAATAAAAACTGGCCCTAGATTAATGTGAAACTAGTAGTTTATTGGATATCCATGTCAGCAGGTAAGTTTGGCAGCTTCTTCTGGTTGGAATCATTGCGAAGATGACACATTGTCTATTGTTTGATAATCCCTTCAACGCACTACGACCCTTTCCTTGCCTTCTACTTCCGATTTCGAGTGATGCTGCAGTGCATATTTCTCGTGTCAGATGCCGGGTATGATAAATAAATGCAACTTTGTATTGTTCTTTTCATTTCTTAGTGGAATTATTGAATTTGATTGCAATTTGAGTTTTTGATTTCATATGAAGAGAGGTAATGTTAGAGAAACAGCTCACGGGGCACCGCGTGGATCGCTCCATCTGTGCCTGGTTCTGGGAACAAGCCATTTCACTAGGCGACTCCTTCAAGGTTTCTTTTTTATTTTAGTTTCCACAACCTCTTTTATTTCTTTCAGATTTTTCTTTTTTAATTTCATTTCATTCAGTGTATGACTATTTTATAAAACTTATTTAATTTTTAGCAACAACCGGTGATTGCTTCTCCTACGCATTATATTTTCCAAGTTTTTCGTGATGGAATCACTTTTTTGGGCTGCACGCAAGTTGAAATGCCACCCTTGATGGCCATTGAGGTATATCTGAAGCCAAATAAACGCCTGAATGCTACCCTTTTTATTTATTAACTATTAGTTTTCTCTTAACTTTCTGATTTTTAGTTCCTTTGTAGGGTAGCCAATGTCCTCAATGATTATTTTGGGGCCTTAAACGAGGACATAATTAAAGACAACTTTGTCATTGTGTACGAGGTACTTGTCTCTAGTACTAACCTCTACCCTGTTGCTCTTTGTTGAGTAAATGGAAACTAATCACTTTACTTTGTTATTGTAGCTGTTGGATGAGATGATAGACAATGGCTTCCCCTTAACTACAGAACCTAGTATCCTGCGAGAAATGATTACTCCGCCGAATATGGTTGACAAAGCCTTGAGCATCGTCACTGGTAGCAGTTCAAATGTGAGTGATACCCTTCCTGGGGCTGCAGCATCTTGTGTTCCCTGGAGAACGGCAGAGCCAAAGTACTCCAACAATGAAGTCTATGTAGACCTTGTTGAAGAAATGGATGCAATTATAAACAGGTCTATATGCTCATTCTCCTTCATCATTTCTTAAAATGACAGTGATAAAATTACTAGTGTTTTTGCCTTTTGGTTATCATGGTCTTATTAGCTACAATGTTTTGGTGAATGGGATATTACTAACTCTTGGAAGCTTGAACTTGGAACTTTTTTGTAGAACATAGAAATTATTACAGATTGTGTTGTGAGACCGCTCTTTAATAGGTTTTATCTTATGGAGAATTTCGTTCTTTCTTTGTAGTCACAGCTAAAGGGTTTTATTCATTCAGGGACGGGGGTTTGGTGAAATGTGAGATCTATGGTGAAGTCCAAGTAAATTCCCGGATCTCAGGTTTTCCTGATTTAACCCTTTCATTTACAAATCCTTCCATCCTCAATGATGTGAGGTTCCATCCCTGTGTTCGTTTTCGGCCTTGGGAGTCTCATCAAATTCTTTCCTTTGTGCCTCCTGATGGACAATTTAAGCTTATGAGTTACAGGTACAATATCCACTTTTTTGTTGTCTGAATCAGGATTTGAAAATGAAACTAGAACGCTAGAAGCCTTGTTTCTTTTGGCTGTGATTTATCATGAACCAAAAATCTGTTTGTAGAAAGTCAGTATTGGATAAAGTTGTAATTCTGAATGTTGAGTTCTCTGTTTACATTAAACTTGTATTCCTACTTTGTGTTCTCTCATTAATTCAAGCACTTCACTTTTCAGAGTTAGAAAGTTGAAGAGCACCCCAATATATGTAAAGCCGCAGTTAACTTCAGATGGTGGGATATGCCGTGTTAGTGTATTGGCTGGAATAAGAAATGATCCTGGAAAGACAATTGATTCGGTTACTGTTCAGTTTCAGCTCCCTCCTTTCATCTTATCAGCTGATCTTACTTCAAATCATGGAACAGTGAACATCCTTGCTAAACAGGTGCTTAATTTGCACGAGTATCATGCTTCTAGTGAGTAGTTTTTCACTGTTTCTGCATAGAGACAATTTTATGTCCTCTATGGAAGCAATTAAAATCATCAAAGATAAGTTTCTATGCTCCATTATTTTTGCTATATATTTTAATTTTTCATTTATATCTTGTTATACCAGACTTGCATATGGTCCATTGGTCGAATCCCAAAAGACAAAACCCCTTCCTTGTCTGGAACATTAGTGATTGAAACTGGATTGGAGCGCCTTCATGTCTTCCCTACATTTCAAGTGGGTTTTAGGATTATGGGTGTCGCCCTGTCTGGTCTGCAAATAGATAAACTGGATCTGAAGACTGTACCATACCGATTTTACAAAGGTTTTCGAGCTCTTACTCGGGCCGGAGAATTTGAAGTAAGATCATAATTTCAGATCTACCTACCATAAGTCATATGTATAGTGTGGATATGAAATTTTCTTGGCTGTAATAACATTGTGTGGTTTCTTTTGTATCATTATAAGATGATTATGTTTTATTCTGGTCATGAGTTATTCTTTGATGAACCTTACCATGGTTATCTGACTGAATCTCGTGACTATCAATGGAGTTATTCTTTGATGAACCTTACCGTTACCACTATCAAGTGGAGCAAACCTCTGCATTCCTATTCAAATAGTACTGTGTAATTTGTTCCAGCAGCCATGATGGCATGTAGTATGTCAAAGCTTTGTTGAGATATACAAAATATTCATGCTCTTAATTTAATCTTATCTATCTATTTGCTTATACATTTGGAATAAATAGCTGTTATGATAAATAGTATAATCTCATAATAATAAATTGGTAGACGTGTATAGTAATATTGTTTGTGCTTCAAGCTTTAAGACTTGACTTTGGATGAAGATTGAAGAGGATATAGTACATATAAAATACTTAAGTATAAGTATCATTTAAATCTTGAGAAAATATTAAATTTGTTAAATAGTATGAAGTATATAAATTTATCAAAGTTTAATTTTTCACCATTTAATTTTAATTAATTATTTTTTACTTGTTTTATTAGTATGTGGCAATAATTTATGTGATTAAGTTTTTATTCGAATATTTTTCATCTTATTAGCTGTTGTTTTTTTTACATAATTTAGAACTTCTCGATTCTTGCCACTGTATTTTTTGAACAAAAGCTTAATTACCGAATTGCACTTCAAGCTCAAAATCCATTATATATATATATATATATATATATATATATATATATATATAACTCAAGCTCAAAATCTTTCATCAAGGGACGCAGTAGATCCAAGAATCATCGGGAACTGATAGTTGACACTTGACACTTTTTCTAACACTTTTTTCAATGTGGTGACATTATTTTATTTTGACGTAAGTGGCAACATGATTCTAACACGTATCATAATTTAGCATTGTGATAGACAAATTTTACAGACAAAAAAGTAATTTAGCATTGTGATGGACAAATTTTTAAAAGAATATGGATAAAACATGTTTTCGTCCTTTAAAATATTTTGAAATTTAATTTTAGTTCTTAAAGAAATTTAATAAGTATTTTTTTATCTTTTACATTTTAATAGTAATTTTTGACGGGAGATTAAAGTTAATTTATTTTTGGCAAGTATAAAAGCTAAAAAAAATATATTAATTGTTTTATAAAGCTTAAAATTAAATGATGAAATATTTTGAAGACTACAACTATATTTTTATTTGAAAAATATTAATTACATATAAAAAAATAAATAAAATAAAAGATTAGAAAAAAAAAAAAAAAGATAAGACCAAACACTTGGTTGAACACTAGTGGACAGTGGTAAACCAAACATGCAGTTGTGGCAGAGGCACGTTGAGACACCCAAAATGTAATGGACTTCACTTCTTTTCCGCCTGACTCTTATTAATGTCCTATCCAACTTTTTCGGGTAACGCACGTGTTGTGTATGTATTTTTTCAATATTAATTTTAGAAAAAAGAATGTACAGTATTTTAGATGATTTTTATACTGTTTGCAACATTTATATAATTAATATTGATTTTTAATACCATTTTTATTATATAAATAATTTAAATAACACACTACTTTAACTAACTTGCATAATAGATAATATTATCTAAATTCCATTCATATATTGTAAAATTCAAATTAAAAGTGATATATACGCTTAATATTAGTATTTGTTTTGAGTATTAGACTCTATTTAATTAGAGGAAAGAAAGTAAAAAGATAGGAAGAAAAAGTTACAAATTAAAATGATGAAAAATCATAAAGAAAGAAAAATTTGAACTTTTTATTCTAAAAGTATTTTGTTTCTTCTTTTTCTTTCCAGTTTTAACTAAACAAAAACTCTAATGTTATTTGTGTGTTTTCCTTCCATTTTGTGTTTTTTTTATCCAAACTCAATTTAAATTAAATTCACTTAATAAAATTAAATAAGAGTTTAATTAAAATACATGTAAATATTTTTATTGATTTTTATAATAATTATATTAAAAATCATATAAAAGGATAAAAATTGAAATGTTTAATTGTTAATTTGGTCTTTGTACTTGTTTCTCCTTTATGTTTTGATCCTCCAAGTAAAATTGCAAGTTTTTGGATTAGCAATTTTTTTGGTTGTCACTACTGTCAGTTGTCTTCAAACTTGTTAACTTTGACCACTGTATCACTATTATATATATATTTTTTTCTAGTTGTGTAAAATCGTCAGAAGATTTTTGGTAGTTGCGTTAAGGTAGTTTCTACGGCAGAAAACACAGAAGAGAAATCATTAATATGTCCATAATTGTTGCATTCTCAAATTGCCTCTAACATGTCTTGACAATTGATATGTAGCTAGTTTAATTGAATTGCTAACACAACTAGAAAAAAATTGAATTGCTAAAAGAAACTCTCTTTATTTTTTACATTGTTGGGTTCTCTAATGATTAAGATAAGTTGATAACTGTACATGTATTATTATCACTGTTTCTTGAATCATATTCATCTAATGCAACTACTATTGACATGATTTCAAGTACATTAAGTTAGAAAATAACTAATGCTAAATTAGTTTTTTTTTAACTCCAATTTATTATTAGATTTAATTTAATTTTCTAATTTATTTTGAGTTTAATTTGATTGTTTAATTTTAAACCGTTGTAAAAATATGATTTCTTATCATTTAAACAAAAGAAACAAATTTAACTAAAAAAATTAAAGGATAAATTAAAACAATAGAAAAACTAATTTAACCAATAACTAACAAATTATATTAAATTTTTACATAATAAGATCAAAACATTATTATACTATAGATAGATAGATATCCAATTAGTACCTTTAAAAAAATCTAATTAGTAATTAAACCAAAATAAAATCTTCTAAAACTAACGTATGGAATCTATGGATAAGATTTGTAATGATTGTAATATACTTCACGTTCTGAGAAGAAAAGGTATGAAAGATTTCTGTGTTCCCCGGCGGCAGCAGCGCCCCCTTCAATCCACATGAAACAACCACTCAACCTAAACCTTCTCATTCTCACCAACATCACACTTTTGTGTCTATGATATACTAACAGTAATTTCCTTAGATTTCTTCTCTGTTTTCACTCCCATTGCCTTTTCACGATGAACACAATTACCCTTATTCGCAACCGCGCCATTAATTCCGCTCGCAGGATTCTCACCGGTTCTAGAACTTCATTGTTTTTCGGGTCCACTCCTGCAAAATCTGACCACACTCTTTCCATTGCTAACAATTCGCTGAAACCTCGTTTCAATCATGACCGCGCCAATCACCACCCTTTTCAAATTCATCGCACAAAGGGTATTGATGTTGCTCAGAAAGTTTTTGGCTTACCCTCTTCGAATTTCGCCCCTCCATCTATGCATTTTAGTTTGAGCACATCGAGCAGGGACGTTTCCACCTTCAAGGTTCGAAATTTCTCGACCTCTGTTGAGACCCGCGTCAAGGACAACAACAATTTTGAGAGGATTTACGTACAGGGTGGCATGAACAATGTGAAACCATTGGTGGTGGAAAGTGTTCATAAGGAGGATGAGAGGGATTTGGGTGGTGATGTGAATGTGAGTGTGGGAAAGACTAAAGGGGAGGAGGACTCAGAGGTGGAAAAAGAAGCATGGAAGTTGTTGCAGGGTGCTGTTGTGACTTATTGTGGCAACCCTGTGGGAACTATGGCTGCAAATGATCCTGGGGACAAGATACCCTTGAATTATGATCAGGTCTTTATTAGGGATTTTATACCTTCAGCACTTGCTTTCTTGCTTAGAGGAGAAAGTGAGATTGTCAAGAACTTTCTTCTTCACACCTTGCAATTGCAGGTAATTTATTTACCCCCTTTTAGAGTCACTTGAACCCATTTACTGGATGAATGAGAAATGTTAGCAACAGATTCTTTAACATATTGTAGTTTTCAATAAATTTTAACAATAGTGTAGAGAATGTGTAAGAAAGAGTGTGTTGCTAGCACTCGTCTTGGATATTTAATTAAGAGTTAAGAGTTAGCAACGTAACAATTACAGTGGATGCTAATGATCAATTGTAAATCTGAGGGTTAAATGCTAAAAGAAAGTGTATTTATTGTCATGATTAAATGTTAATTCAATGTTCTGTCTGTACTTGATTGATCCTGAAAGAAAGTGTAATTGTGAATACAAAAATCATTGAGCGTTTTTAAAACTTTGTTTAATATTGATTACCTTTTTTCTTAAAAGAGTTGGGAGAAAACGGTGGACTGCTACAGTCCAGGGCAGGGCTTGATGCCTGCAAGTTTCAAAGTTAGAACTGTTGCTCTTGATGAAGATAACCATGAAGAAGTTTTAGATCCTGATTTTGGGGAATCAGCTATTGGTCGTGTTGCACCTGTAGATTCAGGTTAGTAGTTAACTATTTGACAGTTTCTTATAATATGCCTATAGGAAGAATGAATGAATGATGTTGAAAATTGCTAATGAGATGTAAACCATGAGCATTCTCAAAAGAAAATTATTTGAGTAGCATAACTAAATGACTCTCCTCTACTGTTTCCATTTTGTTTCCTTGATAGGATTGTGGTGGATCATCCTCTTGCGGGCTTATGGGAAGCTCACTGGTGACTGCAGCTTGCAAGAAAGGGCGGATGTTCAAACAGGCTTAAAAATGATCCTTAACTTGTGTTTAACAGATGGGTTTGATATGTTTCCTTCTCTGTTAGTCACTGATGGGTCTTGCATGATAGACAGGCGGATGGGAATTCATGGTCACCCCCTTGAGATCCAAGTGAGTGTAACTATGTAATGCTTTTCATTCTTATCTTATTGGTATTGGGTACTAAATATGGATTTGGAAATTATGCTATTTGTGGTATGTTCTATTTAAAATTGAATGATGCTCTATATTACTAAGTTGCAATTGTCTTAGTCTATACTTAAATCAGTATATGCTCCTGTTTTATTTGATGAATGCTATTTTCATGTATATGAAACAAGTGACATTAATCTATGTTTGTTAAACATGAGATAAAACTCTGCATTCAGGTAATCTGGTTTCTGCATTCTACCTCTATTTTTTCACTTATTATTCCTCCATTTATCTGTGGTAAGTTTTACTTTACAGGCATTATTTTACTCAGCTCTTCGCTGCTCACGTGAGATGCTTGTTGCAACTGATGGAACCAATAATCTTATTAGAGCCATTAACAACAGACTCAGTGCACTGTCATTTCACATTAGAGAATATTATTGGGTGGATATGAAAAAGATGAATGAAATATACAGGTATAAAACTGAAGAGTACTCCACAGATGCCATCAACAAATTCAACATCTACCCAGAACAAATTCCATTGTGGTTAATGGATTGGATTCCTGAAGAAGGTGGGTATCTGATTGGGAATTTGCAGCCAGCTCACATGGACTTCCGGTTTTTCTCACTTGGAAATCTTTGGTCTATTGTCTCATCATTGGGCACCCCAAGACAGAACCAGGCTATTTTAAATCTGATAGAAGCAAAATGGGATGATCTTGTGGGCCATATGCCTCTTAAGATATGTTATCCTGCCTTGGATAATGAAGAGTGGCGCATAGTTACTGGTTGTGACCCAAAGAATACGTAAGTTCTTACCATAATTTTTCTTTCTGTTGTTTGTGTATTTGAGAACTTTGATTTTTTTTATACGGAGTACATTTGATGAATTTATGTTGTATAATTTGTTTGTCTTTGTAGTCAGAATTTCTTCTACTGAGTGCATCTTAACTGAAACAACATGCTTAACTTTTGCAGCCCTTGGTCATATCACAATGGTGGATCTTGGCCAACCCTTCTGTGGCAGGTAAATTTTTCCTGATGGCAATGTGTGTGTTTTAAGGTCAGGTCAGATATATTGTTGGCTATCTACTCTGTCCTGTCTTACTACCTCAACTGAGTCTGGTGACTCTGATTGATGGGAATAAGACACATGGGAGAGAATCAGAGAACTTACCAGAAACTCATTCTATTATACTGCAGAAAATTGGAAATTAAAACCATATACTGCAGAACCTGAAGAGAGAAAAAAAAGATCAGGAGAGATTATTTTCTTGGGTTGTTAATCAGGAGAGAAAATGTTTAAAATGAAACAATTTTTTTTTTTTTTGCCAATTTTGTTACTGAGACCTTGCATATCAACTGCCAAGTCATGAAATGTTGCTTTAATTTCTGATGCATTTTCCTTGTCCATCATCTTTCAGTTCACACTGGCATGCATCAAAATGGGGAGAATTGAACTTGCCCAGAAAGCAGTTGCTTTGGCTGAGAAAAGACTGCCAGTTGATTCTTGGCCTGAATACTATGATACACGTACTGGAAAATTTATCGGAAAACAAGCCCGAATGTATCAAACATGGACCATAGCTGGTTTCCTTACATCCAAGATGCTTTTGAAGAATCCTGAGATGGCATCCATGTTATTCTGGGAGGAGGATTACGAGCTTCTTGACATATGTGTTTGTGGACTTAGCAAGAGTGGCAGGAAAAGGTGTTCCCGTGGTGCCGCAAGGTCTCAAATTCTTGTATGACGAATTCCTAGAGTAGTGTACATTCATAGCCAGGGGGATCATATATTTATATTGTGCGTTTGGTAGGTTATAGAAAAAGTTAAATTGGAAAATAAACACCTTCTCCATTGCTGTAATTATGGTTAAGAAGGCTTTCCTTTGTTCTGGGAGGGCAATTCTCACTTTTTTTTTTAACAATTAGGGGATAGAGATTTAAAAGTATGAGCTCTTGTGTGTATATGCACAAATATTCACATTGATTTATCTCATTATACAGTTGCTCCTTTGCAGCATTTTATAATGAGTTTCCTTGTGAGCGTACCTAAACTATTATTATTTTACATCGTTCTGCTCTGTGTCTTTGACTTCACTTTCTCATCACTGATGCGGAGATTAAAGGACATTATAAATCATAATACTGTGAAGGTTACTTTATTTGGAATGTTATGATATGTATGGAGATTTTATAAGGTGGTGAAGTGAACCATTGAATGGATAGCTTTGAAAATCAAATGAAGAAATCCACGCCTACTTTCATAAGAAATTCATTCCAAAAGTCATATAAAATTAAATGTTAAATCTTTCTACAAAGTCAATTGATTTGGTGTCATCAAGTAACAATAAATCATCACAACATACGTACGTGAGAATATTAGTTGAAGAACCTGATTTAGAATCTGTAAAAGTGAGAATACTGACCTGAAAATGCAAGAATACTTACTTGGAATGGTGAGAATACTGACCTGAAAATGCAAGAATACTTACTTGGAATGGTGAGAATACTGATGTACACATAAATAAAGGTGACAATACTGGATTCATGAATTAATTAGGTCCATGTGATTAATTTTTTATAACAACAATTAGACGAAAGAACTCGATTAAAAAGACGAATACAAGTTGAAGAACTCAGCGAAAATGCAGGGCTACAATATGAAGTAAAATTTAGTTTGAGAGAGAAAGTAGTAAAATTAGGGGGAAAGTAAACCTATAAACAGCTGAGAGGTGGTGTGATGGTTCCATTTACAAGTGAGTGGAGTTGAAAGGAAGAGAAGGGGTTTTGCGAAGGTGGCATGGAGGAGGAGGAAGAAGCCCCAGACGTTATATGCTAGCTGGAAAACGTTCAAGGGCCGTTCGGTGGAAGCGCCAGCAGGTAGTAATTCCCTCTTTTCTTCATTCCTTAATTAACCTAGGACGCCGTGTTGGAGTTGTCTGAACACGGCATTGTTTTGATTGTCAAGAATGCGGTTGCCTCCAAGCCAAGGTTTATCTCAAATGATAGGTAGGTAGTAGGTACCATTCTCTTCTTTTCTTACCATCTTCATTGGATTCAGATTCAATATCCGGGTCCTGACATGCAGCTTCTTCTCAAGTATGTTATGTAACTAACTACACTATGCCCTTCCCTTCTCTTCTTTTCTACTTGAATTGAACCATGTTATGTTCTAATTACAAGTTAATCCAACATTTTACTAACTCCCAGCCAAGTATCTGTGTGATAGTCATAATGATGGTTTATTGAATAAGATTCTTGATAGCTTAATTTTCTTTAGGGCTCTACAATCAATCAGCCAAACAGTTTCATAGAATTGTCTTGTCTTTGTTCCACTTCTTTTTAGATCTGTAGATTCTCTGGATGCCAGTATTTGTGCAGAGATCAGGACAAAGATTCCAGATACAATTGCATGGGACTACAATTTTGAACCTGCAGGGGCAAACCCTTTAACCTTTACTGTTAAAGTATGTCAGAAATTTCAGATATCAATTTCAATGACTTATTATCTTCTAAATGACCCTTTTTTTTTACACTCTGCAATCATAAAATTAAAAGTGTGGATGAACCCTTTGATATGATAGGCATGGTTTTATGCTTCTATCGATTCTGAATATATATATATATATATTCTATGGAAAATACATGTATTCCTGAAGTTGATACTTGTGAAAAAAACACATATGTTTTGAATGATGTTAACTGATATTTTGATTATTATTAATCTACACCAAGTCTGCAGCTCTAAAGGAAGCTATTGAGGATCTTGAATGGCCTGGATCAAGCATCCAGATTATTCTAGAGCCAGAGCTTCCTTCTGTTACATTAAGAAAATAAGAGATCAACAGGTGCAACACTTGTTTTATTTAATTCTAAAGCCAGAGCCTCCAGATTATTCTACACCAAGTTTGTACTGTGTTGTTTTTAACTCAAATGATCAGATGCTGGTTGCTTTGAAATTTAAACTGACTATGTACACATTTTGTTTTTCAGATAGACTTCATGTATTATGTGAATTCTGAACTCTTGGTGGCATTTCAGTGTGATCATTGAGCTTCTTTCAAGTATTTTATTTTTCTTTTTTAAAAAACTATTATTTTTGTGTTAGTTGTCATTTCCTTGCCAGCAATTTTATTTGTTATTACTATGCTTGCTGTTAACAGGTACAAATATAAGTTCCTCAGAGCAACAACTTCTAATATGCCTAGCAGTGTTATTAAAGAAAATAGAGGAAGTAAGTTAAGCATTGGGAGAGGTGGAATGTTAAAAGTTCAGCATCTGGTTTCAATTGCCAAACCATCTGTGTCACACACATGTTGATTCAGTTGGCTATCAGCAACCAGGTAGAATAGCTCATATTGAATTCTTTGTGAAACCAGAGGAAAGTGAGGACTAAACGAATGATTATTAGTTATTATAAAGGTTCTGTCAAGTTTTTCTATGCAAACCATTAACTTTGCATAAGAAGATAGTCTTCCTCTAGGAGCTCTTGAAAAATATTACAAATTGGTTTGTATTCATAATCGTTTAATCTGAGTTTTAGACGGAACGAGCTTGGTAAGGCCACCGAAACTTCAAATAGAATCGTGGCAATGTTGCTCAGATTTTGAAATTTTTTTATGCATAGTTCAGTTGGTTTATAATGCTTTATGTGGGAGATAGGAGGTGTTGTTAGGAATTAACTTGTACGTGTGTACGGTTGGGATGACTTCTTTCAACCTGAGGTTTAAATATGTTTGTTTGTCGTCATATTTTTATTTGTTGTAAAAAACATGTCAAATAAATTCATAAACATAGGTTAATATTATCATTTAAGTTATATGACTTTGTGTAATTTGGACCAAAGTAAATAAAAACTGCACTTTTAGAGATTATTTTTTTTATGAATTTTCTTATTTTTAAGGCTAAATTGTAGTTTTAGTTCTTAATAATTTTAGATCTGTAATTTTGTTTCTTCTATTTCTAAATGAAGATATTTAGTCTCTTATTTTCTAAAATAAGTAATGTTTTATCCTTCTATAAGTTGATCATTTAAAGTCAAATGTTGACTTTGATGTGATATATTTGTGTTAATGTGGAGCTTAGGTAGGTTATTAACATGACGTTTATTTGATAAAAAATAAAGTGAAAAATAAAAAATGTTTCCGTATAAATTAAACTCATCCTTTATTCATAGACAAGGTAATAAATCACCAACATATTTATTTTATTTAATTAATTACATTAGTATTATTTTCTATGTATCATTAATCAACCGTTACTATTTTTTTAAAATTATTAAATTTATAAATTAAAAAATATTTAATATATAAATATTTTAATTTTATTTTATATCATTTATATGTTTTTATTTTAAATAGTTTACACATTTTTATTTTATCAATTTATAATTAAATTGTTTACATAAATTTTTTAAAATTGATTTCAATATACAGCTTATTTTTACCTTTTTTTTATGTGAAATTAAAAATATTTATATATTAAAGAAAACTAGACCATATAAGGAGGGCGCAAAAACGCATCTCCAAGGCCTAAAGAAAAGTAGAGCAAGAAGGCAGTTGGTGGTTGTAGAACATCCACTGAAAGCAACTAATGGCTGGCCCGTCGCGGTAGAAGGAGGCAACCTGGAGTCGTTCGTCGAAGCGAGGAACCTCAAGGTTCTTACGTGGAGGGAGCTCTGTGTGGAGGTGAGTGCGCTCTGGTTCTGAGTCAAGAGGGTCACAGCCTCCTCAAGGCGAGAAAGGAAGTGAGAATGTGTATTATCGACCATGGGAGGGATCAATGAAAGCCCCAAGTGATGGCGCTCTGTGAACAATGGATCCTGTATTCGAGGTCAGGAAATACATCCAGAAGGAAAGGTTAGAAGATAGTATTTTAGCTTTGAAATTCTTGTCCCCTTTCATTGATAACACACTATATATAGACTTACATTAGCTTAAAGGATAAGGACAACCACAACAGAATAGCGAAAATGAAACAAGCATAACGGAATCATAAAAGAATGGTTAGGCACTAACAAATACCGCTAACGGATGTTGATCCACTACTAACAGAATTCCGGTGCTGATTTGATATCCTTTAGTGAATAAACTCTTCCCACCTTTGTGGCCTTTTGATAATTCTTTTGGGCCTACGATTAGCCTCTAATTCAGGGTTGCTATCACTATCTCACTCTCACTTCTAGACTTGGGACTTATATTTCATTAATAAAAGCAACATGACAACATCCTCTGTGTCTTGGTATTTAGTTGCAAATTTTTCCATGTCTGTCTATTTCACACACACACACATACACATTGGTAGTTCATACTCTTACCATTGAAGGAAGAACCACCTTACCAGTTGGTCTTTGGCCAGTGCGGAATCATATATAATTTTCTGAAGCAAACCAGATACCAACGGTTAACGGCTAGCCAGATTGTGAAGGTTTAACACTTGCATTTTTGAACTCGCATATATCGTAGTAACAACATAAATAAAAGCATTGGTTGCATGGTCATTTGATCGATGATGGCTACTCCATTGCTTGTCAAAAACTCTCTTCGCTGCACCCAATTGAAGAACCATTTTGCCCGAATGATTAATTAAGTTTTTCCTTCGATAAGGGCTCAATCGAAGAACCCCATGCGGTGTTCGACTAAATGTCCCACAGAAACGTGGTCACCTGGACGGCCATGATCTGGCAACAACCATATGAGTGCATGGAGTGTGTTTCCTCAAATGCTCAGAGATGGGGTGAACCCCACTGCTTTCACCATATCATCTTTTTTGAAGGCCTCTGTAAGGGTTTGAAAGCTCTTCCATGTGGCCAGTTAGTTCATGCTTTGGCCTTCAAGATTGGTGTCCAAGGATCATCCATATATATTGATAATGCACTTATGGATATGTATGCCACTTGTTGCAATAGGATGGATCATGCAAGGATGGTTTTCGATGATATCACAACCAAGACTGATGTTACCAGGACTACTTTTATCACTGGGTACACTCATAGAGGAGGCGCCTAAGGTGGTCTTCAAGTTTTCAGTCAAATGTTTCTGGTAAACTTCTATTTTATCCCTCTTGTTCTAAATCTAGGTCTACTTTTATTTAATTGTTCGACTTATTAGTAGTCTAAATATTAGTATTGTACAACATAATTTCTTGCTAACAAACAGGATGAAGGAGCGTTAAGTCTCTTCAGCTTCTCAATTGCAGCTAAAGCTTGTGCATCAATTGGATCGGGTATTTTGGGCAAGCAGGTAAATGCTGCAGTGGTTAAGCATGGATTTGAGTCCAACCTTCCTGTCATGAATTCCATACTGGACATGTACTGCAAGTGTCATTGTGCATCTGAGGAAAAACAATTATTCTCTGAAATGACTCATAAAGATACCATCACATGGAATACCTTGATAGCTGGATTTGAAGCATTGGATTCCAGAGAGTCTCTCTGCATATTTTCGTGAATGGTATCAGAAGGTTTTAGTCCAGATTGCTTCTCATTTACTAGTGCAGTAGGTGCATGTGCTAACTTAGCAGTTCTGTATTGTGGGCAACAGCTTCATGGTGTAATTGTTCATAGAGGCCTGGATAACTTAGAAATATCCAATGCGCTTATTTATATGTATGCTAAGTGTGGAAATATAGCTGATTCACATAACATATTTAGCAAAATGCTATGCACAAATTTGTCTCCTGGACTTCAATGATGATTGAATATGGGGATCACGGATACGGTAAAGAGGCTGTTGAGTTATTCAATGAAATCGTCAGATCAGGTATTAAACCAGATAAGATGGTATTTATGGCAGTTCTAAGTGCTTGTAGCCATACTGGACTAGTGGACGAAGGGATGAGATATTTTATATTAATGACCAGCTATTATGATGTAACCCCTGATATAGAGGTATATGAATGTGTGGTTGATTTGCTTGGACGTGCTGGAAGAGTAAAGGAAGCTTATCAACTAATAGAGAGTATGCCATTTAATCCAAATGAGTCTATCTGGGCAGCCCTTCTTGGAGCTTGTAAAGTGCATAAACAACCCAGTGTGGCCAAATTAGCAGAGCTTTGAGAGCTCTGGATATGAAGCCAAATAGTGCAGGAACTTATGCGTTGTTATCAAATATTTATGCTGCTGAAGGAAACTGGGCTGATTTTGCCAGCTCAACGAAGTTGAGAAGTATTAAAAATAAAAGTGAGTCGGGGAGGAGTGGATTGAATTGAAAGACCAGGTTTGCAGTTTTGTTGTTGGAGATAGATTTGTCTCTTCCAATGAACAGGTGTGTGTGTGAAGTTTTGAAATTGTTGATTGTGCATATGAAAGATGTTGATATGGACCTGATTTAGACTGCAATGTACATGACCTGCAAGAAAATAACTGATCACTTAAATCAAAGCTGAAAAGACCATGTTATTGCCGAAAGCTTCTAGATGATTCTCTGGTCTGTTACTTGTTCCAAACACAATCAACTTGGTTACAGATAACAGGAAAGAGTCGGTGCACGGGGGAATTTGACATTTTTCTTGCGAAGTGTTTGCTTAGTTTAGGTTAGAAATCAATGGAAAAGGAGTTGGAAGAAGGGAAGGGATGAATATTTTTCATAAAGTTCTGGTTTTTTTTTCTCTTATGATAAAATAAATTCAATAGGAGAGATGAACACCAAAACAGGTGGATGAAGAATCTTCCCAATAGCAAACAAAACGGAAGTTGCATTCCTATTAGATGTCAACTAGCCAAACCATGGTCTTGAGAATGAGAGGTCCTGGTCCTGAGTTCTACAATGCAATAAACAGAGAAAAACGTAGAATAGCAAAGTAATTTTTGTATAGACGTCATTTATTCATTCTGTAAACGTACATATAAATATAACCGATGCTTTTGTGAATTTAATTTGTATATTTAGAATCAAATGATATTTGATACCAATCAATAAAGAAGAAAAAAGTGGTGTTTACTGAACAGGATCGCCAAAGAAATTCACAATAAAATTATCATATTTGAAAACATATTCATGATTTATGATTATATTTAAATAAATTAAAGATGAGCCAAAAGATACTCACTGTCATTGCACTATATACAAGATGATCCATAAATCTACTAAAAGGGATGGGACAGGAAATTATTTAATACTAAATATTAAATAATTAAATTATAATATTTAGATGCATTATATCGTTTATTTAAGTTGTGGATGTGGCTCTTTTAAATCATACAATTCATCAATATGTATCAAACATCAATCATTTTCTCAATATAAATAATCAAACAATATGTTAAAAATCTTTCATTTTGTTTTTAAGCTTATTCTTGTCACTAATGTAATCACAATCCTACTAACAATTTAATATTGACTGAACCATAACAATATGTAATTCTCAAAAGAGTCAATAGCTTCCCCCTCCCCCATGATTATTATTGGTTGGGTATTACTGTTAGAATTTATGTCTCATGTGAGAGGCATGTGACTTATATAGGGACTAATAAGTAAATAATTAACGATTAAGGATTAAATTGTAATTGGGCTTAATAGGAGAAGTTTCTAGGGTTGACTGCTACTTGATGGGAGTAGTGGTTATAAAAGGGGTTTAATACCCACTAACGTGAAATAAGGTCCCCTTCCTGACCAGAAAAGTGTTCTCTCTCACTCATAGCCATCACTAACGGAGAGAGGCAGAAAAGAAAGGTCAAAGGAAGTGAAATCTTATTTCTCTCATCTTTCAAGAAAATCAAAGCGCACCGGAGAGAAGTTCCTATGAAGAAAGGTACAAGTCTTCCTATGGAGAAAGGTACACATCATTATCTATTGTTGTTTATTGATTATTTGTGAGAACCATAGGTTTCAAGATCCTGTTGTTTCCTATCATTGATAGTTTAGGAAACCCCTTAAGAATATTTACATGTGGTATCAGAGCATGTGTTATGAAATTTATGATTCTCCAAGAATGATTTAATTTCTCCCAATTATGTATGAACCCTAATTATGAAATTTAGGGATAATTTAATTTCTCTCAATTATGTATGAACCCTAATTATGAAATTTAGGGATAATTTAATTTCTTTCAATTATGCATAAATCCTAATTATGAAATTTAGGAATTTTATTTTCCGCTGCATGTATTGTTTTATTGGCAATATTTTGTTATTGTTGAATACCAAATTTTGGAGAAAGATTATTTGAAAACTTATGATTATCGGAGAGAAAGCTACACAACATGTATATATTAAATTTGGAGAAAGTTTTTACTTCTAATGGTGAAAGAAAGGAAGCGTGCCATTAACGTAAAGATTCAATTCCAATTTTGAAAAGCTGCGCAGGTTCGTTTGTTATGAAATTTTGGAAATTGCTATTTGCAACCTTATGTTTGCTATTTCCAATCCCACTTGATCCTTTTTTTTTTCAAAAAATTATTGTTGAAGGTGATTAAAGGATTGAAAGTTTATATTCTGTAATTAAATTAATGTGAATGTTTTGCAATTATTGGTAGCAGTAAATATATGTATATGCTACATATTTGCTTGAACGTGTTTGAATGCAAAAACACAAATAAATGCAAATATTATTTTATGGCCTGGAATGAAATTAATAGAATGGCTATGAATTGTTAATAGCAATAAGTATGTGCAGACCATACATATTTGGTTGGAATTAAATGTATGTTGAATTTGTTAGTCACCAAAGTGGCCAAATTTGTAAGGTTATTTAATTCCAAATTAATGATTATTTCAATTATACTTGGTTGAAATTAAATGTATGTTGAATTTGTTAGTTACCAAAGTGACCAAATTTGTAAGGTTATTTAATTCCAACTTAATGATTATTCCAATTACTCATAGAATAATGGATGCTAAATTATATGATTATTGGTTTATGGGTAATTGAAATTCATTGTTATAAGGCATTTATGGATCGCCCAAAGGTTGATTAGTTGTTCTTATAATTAATGAATATAATTGTAGGCAATTTGTGTGTATCATTAGTTTTATTTATATGCCCAAAGGAAATAGATATTACTAATTGGTGCATATTTAATTGTCAAATAATGTTAAAATTTTATTAGCATCATTATGTTTGTATGTTGTGTGTTGGTGTATCACCCAAAGGAAAACATCAATATACATTAACTGTTATCTGAATGAATCATATGTATGACATGTATTTTATGTCTCAAAACACTTATGTGAACTTTATTATGTAATATATGTTTTGAATTCATTGGATTCTTATGTATCATCTGAGCCAATTTTAATGGGCTTAACTTCTCTGACTGAAATGAGCAAGTCCAATTTCACCTTAGTGTTTTGGATCATGATCTTGCTATGTTGGAAGAGAAGTTTGTTACTTTTATTGATGCTAGTAGCAATGAAGAGAAAGTCCATTATAAAACTTGAGAAAGATCTAACAGACTCAGCCTAATGTTGATGAGAATGACTGTTGCAAACAGTATTAAGACAACTCTCCCTAAAATCGAAAGTGCTAAAAAGTTTATGTGATTAGTGGGAGAGTGCTCTCAAACAGCTCATAAGTCTGTTGCTGGGACATTAATGAGTACATTGACCACCATGAAGTTTGATGGTTCACGTACTATGTATGAACATGTCATTGAGATGACAAACATTGCAGCAAGACTTAAGACCTTGGGAATATAATGGCTGTGAATGAGAACTTTCTTGTTCAGTTTGTTCTAAACTCATTACCGTCTGAGTTTGGCCCGTTCTAAATGAACTATAATACCATGAAAGATAAATGGAATGTGCATGGATTGCACAGTATGTTAGTTCAGGAAAAAAAAATAAGGCTTAAGAATCAAGGAAGTCACTCAGTTTATTATGTAAGCCACCAAGGAAATCAAGGAGCTTGAAAAGAAATTTATGAAGAAGCATGATAAAGGCAAAGGGTCATTAAAGAACAATGACGACTCTTTGCAAATCCAAAGGAAGGTATCAAAGGGAAATAATTGTTAATTTTGTAGGAAATCCGAACATTTCCATAAGGATTACCTAAAGTGCAAGTCTTGGTTCGAAAAGAAAAGTGAGCTTAATGCTCGTGTATGTTTTGAATCAAACTTAACTAAAGTTTTCCATGATACATGATGGATTAATTTTGGATGTATGACTCATGTTTCTAACATTATGCAGATATTCCTTACAATCCAAACCATAAGCCCAAATGAGAAGTTCATTTTCATGGGGAATAGAGTGAAACTCCAGTGTAAGCAGTCGAGACTTATTGCGTAAAACTCGACACTGGACATCATTTAGATTTACTAGAAACTCTTTATGTACCTAGTTTATCTAGTAATTTAGTTTCATTATCTAAACTTGATGTTACTGGATACTCTTTTAATTTGGTAATGAATGTTTCAATTTATTTAAACATAATCATCTCATTGGTACTGGTATTCTTGTGATGGTTTATATAAATTTGAAATAAACAATTTGTATGCTGAAACTGTTTTAACTCTGCATCATAATGTTGGCACTAAGCATAGTTTAGTGAATGAACGATCTGCTTTCTTGTGGCATAAACGTTTAGGTCACATTTCTAGAGAAAGGATGGAAAGATTAATAAAAAATGAAATTCTTCCTTATCTAGATTTTACGGATCTAAATATTTGTGTGGGTTGTATTAAAGGAAAACAAACAAAACATACAAAGAAAGGAGCTACAAGAAGCACTCAGCTTCTTGAAATTGTGTATACTGATATTTGTGGACCTTTTGATGTTAGTTCTTTCAGAAAGGAATGATACTTTATCACCATTATTGATGATTATTCACGTTACAGTTATGTCTACTTACTGCCCGAGATTTCTTAGGCAATGGATGCCTTAGAAATTTACTACAATGAAGTAAAAGGGCAATTAGACATAAATGTGAAAATTATTAGATATGATAGAGGTGATGAGTATTACGGAAGATATGATGAAACTGGGCAACACCCAGGTCTATTTGCTAAGCTTGTTCAGAAACGTGCATTTGTGTGCAATACACAATTCCCGGTACACCACAACAAAATGGTGTATCAAAAAGGCGGAATAGAACTTAGACTTTATCCGTATCCTTGTGGATGTATACCTTGAAAACTGCCATGTAGTTGTTGAACAGGGTTCCTAGTAAGGTAGTTCCAAAGACACCTTTTGAACTGTGGACAAATAGGATACCTAGTATAAGGCACCTGCATGTTTGGGGTTGCCAGGCAGAAATAAGGATTTATAATCCGCAAGAAATAAAATTGGATACAAGAACAATCAGTGGATATTTCATTGGTTATCCAGAAAAGTTAAAAGGGTATATGTTTTATTGTTCTAATCATAGTATGAGAATTGTCAAAACTGGAAATGTAAGGTTCATTGGAAATGATGAAATCAGTGGGAGTACAGTTCCACGAGAAATGGAAATTAAAGAAGTTAGAGTGTAAGTCCTTTTAGCTTATGCCTCTAACAGTAAGGTGATTGCTCCTTCAGTTATTGCTACAAAATTAATGAAGAGGAGCAACACAATAATGAACCCATGATGCATAATGAACTTATTATGGAAGAACCACAAGAAGTAGCATTAAAGAGGTCTCAAAGAGAAAGGAGACCAGCTATTTCGAATGATTATGTGGTATACCTACATGAAATAAAAATAAACTTAAGTATTAATGATAATGATCCAGTTTTGTTTTCACAAGCTATAAGTTGTGATAATTCTGAGAAGTGGTTAAATGTCATGAAAGAAGAGATAAATTCCATGGAACATAATAGAGTTTGGGACCTTGTAGGATTACCAAAGGGTTGTAAAAGAGTTGGTTGTAAGTGGGTCTTCAAGACTAAACGTGACTCTCATGGTAACCTTGAACGTTACAAGGTTAGACTTGTTGCTAAGGAATTTACTCAGAAAGATGACATTGATTATAAAGAGACATTTTACCGGTCTCACGAAAGGATTCTTTCAGGATTATTATGGCATTAGTAGCCCATTATGACTTGGAGCTACATCAGATGGATGTGAAAACTGCCTTTCTTAATGGAGATTTAGAGGAGAATGTTTGTATGGACCAACCAATGGGGTTCTCAGTTGAAGGAAAGGAACACATAGTGTGCAAACTAAAGAAATCAATATACAGTCTTAAAGTAAGCTTCCCGCCAATGGTATTTGAGGTTTAATGATGCCATTGTTTCCTTTAAATTTAAGGCAAATACTGTTTATCAGTGTATGTATCTGAAGGTTAGTGGGAGTAAGGTTATTTTTCTAATTCTGTATATTGGTGATATCTTGCTTGCAACTAACGATCTTGGTCTTCTTCATGAGACTAAGAAATTTCTCTCTAGAAACTTTGAAGTGAAAGATATGGGTGAGGTAAGCTATGTGATAGGGATAGAAATATTCCATAATAGATCACAAGGATTGTCAGACTTATCTCAGAAAGCATATATATCGATAAAGTACTAGAGAGATTCAAGATGAAAAGGTATTTAACATCACCTATTCTAATTTAGAAGGGAGACTAATTTAGTCTCGCAAAATGTCCTAGAAATGATATGGAACGAAAATAAATGAAAGCTATTTTGTATGCATCAGTTGTTGTTGCATCTGAAAGCTGAATTTGTAGTATATTTTGAGGCTACAGTTCAGATTAATTGGTTGCGGAACTTTATTTCAGGGCTTGGAATTGTCGACAGTATTGCTAGGCCGCTGAAAATGTATTGTGATAACTCCGCAACAATATTTTTTTTGTAAGAACGACAAGTACTCTAAGGGTGCTAAGCATATAAAATTGAGGTACTTTGTCGTGAAGGAAGGAGTTCAGAAACAAAGAGTGTCAATAGAACATATTAGCACAAACCTTATGATAGTTGACCCTTTGAATAAAGGATTATTGCCCAAGACATTATAGAACATGTTGAAAGTATGGACATTATTGTTATTGATGATCATTAAGTGTAATTTACCTTATGTAATTTTGCTGACACTCTGAGCTCAATTATGATATGTTTCTGATTACCTGTTCTCTATGTTTGCATGCATGTTTGTGTTAGAGTAATGTTAACAGGTTTTGTCTTGAATGAAGACATTATGTTGGACCAATTATGTACTCCTAACTAATGGTCACATTAAGGAGAAGACTAATTTGTAGTACATGGAAGGGACTATGTCGATTAGATGATGTACAACCGCCATGACTCAAATTGGTTTCTATTCTTAATCATGAAATTATGATGTACCCAATGTATAGAACAATTTAGTCAATTTTAATGCGCATTATGTTAGTTAATCTATTTATTTATTTAGTCCATAATGTTTAATGTACTCCTAACTAATGGTCACATTAAGGAGAAGACTAATTTGTAGTACATGGAAGGGACTATGTCGATTAGATGATGTACAACCACCATGACTCAAATTGGTTCATATTCTTAATCATGAAATTATGATGTACCCAATGTATAGAACAATTTAGTCAATTTTAATGCGCATTATGTTAGTTAATCTATTTATTTATTTAGTCCATAATGTTTATTAATGTCACATGAGCCAAGTGGGAGAATGTTAGAATTTATGTCTCATGTGAGAGGCATGTGACTTATGTAGGGACTAATAAGTAAATAATTAACGATTAAGGACTAAATTGTAATTGGGCTTAATAGGAGAAGTTTCTAGGGTTGACTGCTACTTGATGGGAGTAGTGGTTATAAAAGGGGCTTAATACCCACTAACGTGAAATAAGGTCCCCTTCCTGACCAGAAAAGTGTTCTCTCTCACTCATAGCCATCACTAACGGAGAGAGGCAGAAAAGAAAGGCCAAAGGAAGTGAAATCTTATTTCTCTCATCTTTCAAGGAAATCAAAGCGCACTGGAGAGAAGTTCCTATGGATAAAGGTACAAGTCTTCCTATGGAGAAAGGTACACATCATTATCTATTGTTGTTTATTGATTGTTTGTGAGAACCATAGGTTTCAAGATCCTGTTATTTCCTATCATTGATAGTTTAGGAAATCCCTTAAGAATATTTACAATTACATGTCATAGCTTGGTCCTTATAGATTTCCTTAGGCCTACATATCGCTAAATCTAAGTTTGTCGTGATTAGAGAACTCCCTTCTTGACCATTTGAAGGCTCACCCGTATTCCGAAAATAAAATTAATTGCTTGACACAGGGTTATGTTCATCATTGAGGAGACTCCTTATCCTAGATTTTCTACAACATCCTGATTTGATTGTGCAACATTACTTTTAATCGGCAAGACCACCAAAGAAGAGCCTAGGCATAAAATCACTTTCATTGGACATTGTTTTTTCTCATTCTTACGTATATTACACACGTGTGAACACTGAACACATTAATAATAGGCACAATTGTCTTATTTACCCCTAAGCCTACTAATATGTTTGTTAGTTACGCTAAATTTTTATTGTTCACCAAATCGTTGGATTTATTTGTTTTTATCATAATTATAAATCTCCTGTGTCTTCGATTTCTATTGATCATAGTTTCTGGTTTATTGTTCTTTTAATGTTGATTAATATTAGTTTTTCTTTTATGTAACTATCAACTATTTTCCATATAAGATAATCGAGCTAATTAAGTAGGATTGTGAATGATTGTCAACTAATGGTTGGAGATTGATTTTCTCCTCCTTGTACTTCTCCAATATCGGCAATCACTGCAATTCTAAGCATGATGATCATAGCAGTCGCAAGATGAGCCAAAAATGTGGAGACCATCATATCTAGCATTATACTATTTGCCTTTAAGATTGAACTTACCAACCATTGGTACATTAAGGTCAATTTCTGCACACATGATTTATGCTCATTTCCTAGGAAAATGGCTATAACATGATTTGTTTTATTTTTATTCCCATAGAGGGGAGGGTAAGTTGTATTCCTCTTTGGAATGTGAGAAGTTATTTTCTTAACTCCCTTATAACTTTCATTTTAACTTATTTTTTACTACAATTATTTTAAATTTTAAAACATTCTCATAATGTTAAAATCTAACCAAAACAAATTTTTAAATATCCTCTGAAATAACATTCCCACTAATAATATTTATGGGAATATAATTCCTAAAAATACAGTGTCATACCTTAAAACACCCTAGGAAATAATTTGTTTCCCATCCAATTCGAGCCTCATTACTCCTTCATATAGTTGATTTCTTACAATATGTTTCGGCACAATATGCTTTCCATTTCTCTGGCTTTGAAAAACATCTATATCTCCATGACTATCGCTTTAAGAAAATTTCAGCGAGAAGTCAATCTCAACATCATCGTCATACTAAATGTTCCTGTAATAAAGTCTGACCTAGGTTTATGAAACCTAATTTAAAAATATTCAATTGAGGCAAATATAATCCGTCTTCTCAGTTCTGTCCAAGGGATTCTTATTCACATGTCTCCCCTTATTCTCGGTTACTGTCATTCCTAACTTAACTTCCCATTAATTGTTATTATAGGTTTCTTGTGGCTATATTTTTTCATAATCATTACTGTTTCAGAGGGAGTTACATGAATGGATATAACGTTACTCATGTAATATTGGTAAGTAACCGACCATAGACAAACTTGTGGGAAAAGTCCTAAGCCGATCGGCCAATGATTGGTGAGGTAGACTAAAAAATTAAACCTAATGTAATGGCGGTGGTGTTAATTATAGGGTAATGGTGAATCAAAGAGAGTGTTGTTGACACCGAAAGTGAAATCAGTTGAAACTGTGAAGGGGAATGAGATTGGTGTGGGGGCAATAGTTGAGGTTAGCAGTGACAGTGGAGCTTGGTTTGCTGCTACTGTTGTTAAGGTAGTGAGGAAGGACAAGTTCCTTGTTGAGTATCATGGTCTGTTGGCTGATGATGATTCCCAGCTTAGAGAAGAGATTGATGTTCTGCACATTAGGCCTCATCCACCGGATGCTGATGTTGATGGTCAATTCAGTCTTCTTGATGAACTTGATGCTTTCTACAATGATGGTTGGTGGGTTGGTGTGATTTCTAAGGCTCTTGCTGATTTCAAGGTATGTAGTTTACTTTAGGTCTTCTAATGAAGAACTAGAGTTTGAGCACTCGCAGTTGAGGCTGCACCAGGATTGGATTGGTGGCAAATGGGTCATGCCTTGTAAGGTATGGATATTTACTGCTACTCTTTTTATTGTTCATGTATGCATGTTGAAACTTTCTTTTAAAATTTCGCATATCAGCTTACAGTTAAAAATAGGTTTTAAAAAATGGTTTGTGACGTTATTGTGACATAATTGCAGTCATATCATCAAGGTTATTGTGGTCAAGGTTTTCGGGGTCTCCATAACCACACCGTATTGACAGTAATCACAATTGTGGCCACATCAACTGGAATATTTCATGACATCAAGAATTTCTAACCATGATTTCGACTCCAATTTAAAACCTTTAGTCAAAATCAATTGTTGCCTTGTTATGATTGACTTCAATCCTCTTGTAGATCTTTGTGAGTATGTTGGATTTCACCCCCTGCTGGAAGGCAGGGCAGGTTTTGGAATTTGTGGCTTCTTAGGGAATCAATTTAGGATGTGGAGGCATCTGTTGATATTTTTAGTGGGAATGAATCCTCTCATTAAATTTTTAGTGAGGATTGATTCCCATTTTTAAGTTGATGGCTTCTTAGGAAGAAAATTGCATTTAATCAGATTTGAATAATTACTAACTTAAATTCAAGTCAGAGATTTTTAAGCTTAGTAGGTCGAAATCAAGGTTTTAAATAGGACCCTATTGCGGTGTAGCATAGTAGAGCAGCCCCAGGCTGCTACAGTGGGCTGCCACGGCAGCAGACTGGTTTAATGTGGTGGTCGTGCCGAACCAAATATCGGCTGAGATAGTAGTGCTATGTGTTGACTCTAAAGAAGTCCTTTAAACAGAGACATTAGGGCTTTTTATAAGGGGCGAGGGGAGGTATTTTTGAGATTTCAATTTGCAAAAATCAAATATGCCTGCCGCTATAGTAGTGAAAATGGTAAAAAAATAAAAAAGAATACTTGAATTCAGAAAATGCTGATTGATGATTCCCCCATATGGGAAACTTCTATTTGACTTTTTGTTGCTATTTACTTGTATGTTTCATTGTTTTTTATAAGGCACCTATTTCGTTTTATTATTAAAAATATGCATGTCATGACTTTTGAGTAATTTTTATCATTTTTGAGAATCTATATGCACATAGCTATACAAAAAAATTTGGAATAGTGAGTATCCCGCTATCTGCTATCCCCCTATAATGTTTTTGGGATCGGCCACTATGTATCACTATCTGGTATTTAAAACGCTGGTTGGAATGTCCAATAAAAGAAACTCAGGCCCTGTTTGGAATGGTTTTCAGTATTCAGTTTTAAAATTTAAAAAAACCAAATCCAGATTTGTCTTCACAATGGTGGTTTGTATTCGCAATTGGTTGCAACGTTGCAGTGGTTTGTCTGTAACCAGTGGCGGTGTGCGGCGGTGGTTTGTCTTCAAGACGATGATTAGTCTTTGGTCCCTTTGCCTGTGTTGGTGTTCCAACCAGAGGACTTTGAAGATGGTTTGCAGTATGTATTTTGCCTATTTGAGGGTTGGTTCAATAGAGACGATAGATGTGAAATGACTCAGGTTTTCATTTTTAATTTTAAAAAGTTGTTGCAAAATATCTTAAGCATACCATCCGAACAGGGCCTTGGTAGGTTGGAATTTCATTTTTGCCTACTTGTTTTTGTGGTCCAGAATATCTGAAGCATACCATCCAATCGAAATAAGCATTATTATTAGACATTACAGTCCCATAGTCACAGTTACTAAACCTTCATAAGTCATGAATGATCATTTTTTTTTTGGTGTATAATGACACAATGAGGATGGAACCCAAGTTCTCATGCATCTACCCAACCTCCCACCACTGGGTCAATCCTATCGGCTTATTAACAATCTAATTTACTACATAATCATCTGTTGTCTGAAAGGAGGTCTTTAATGATGTGTTTGGTTTTGAGAATGAAAATAGAAGAAATTTTTTTGAATTAAAATAGAGGATAACAGATATGGGTCCCACTGAAAAAGTACAAAATTTCTCCAATATTATTTTCATCTTTCCTTCCAAACACACTATAAAGGAGGGTATGGAATCTAGCACTTGGGTCTTGGGCATCCAATAGACCTATCCATATTGTTCTTTACAGCATCTATGACTGCTGGCTTAGTTTTGCATCCCTCTCTAGTACTTGGGTTTTCAGCATCCAATGGATCTATCTATTTTGTTCTTTGCAGGAACAAAATCAAAACTTGCTCCAGTTGATCTTCATGTATGACTGTTGGCTTAGTTTCACCCCCCTTCCCCCCTCTGACAAATCATGTTGTGAGCTAAGATAATGGGTTCAGGGATATGTCTACGAAAATAAGGGGTAAAGCATACGTGAGGAACAAGTAAAGTGAAACTAAAACGTATTTAGATATTTTGCAAACAAACTCAGTTTAGGAGTGATAGTGTGTATTTGGTTGGAACTCACTTGTTGTAGTTGATGAAGATCAGTAATTGATATACCCTTGCATTTCAAGTTACTGAGCCATAGTCTTTGACTCATGCAAAAATATTTTGTTTCGAAGGTATTAACCTTCGATGCTTTTGGTTTAAATTTTTTTAGGCATTGAAGTTGTGAACGCTGAAGATAGCAAGAAGCAGAAGAAAAAACCCGATTCAGTTCAGTCACTCATTAGGACTTATTAGTTCGTATGAATCAAAACTTAAACTCATCTTGCTAGATATGCTAATGGCCATTTTAGAACTCAGTACATACTCTGGAATTGCAATTTGTACTTAAGGGAGGAGCAACTTTTCCTTTTCTGGTATGCTGGTTTGCTATGTCGCAGCACATAATTTTAATTTTTCGTAATGTTATCTTGTGCCGTTAAAAACATTAGATAAGCAATCAAAAGCAAAAGGTTTTCATTAAAAAATGTTATCAATATGCCCTATAGTATTTTTTTCATGCATTTCCAAACTGAATTTTTCATAATTCTGGAACTTCGCTTGTGTTTATTAGTATTATCATGTGACGTATTGTGTTGCTATTTGTTATTTCTTTCCAGTTTCCATTTGACGAGATGAAAAGCATGTGAATGTGATAGCTTCACTTATAAAGAAGTCCAATCTGGTTTTGCATTCGTGCGTGACTTTCCTTTTCGCGCATTTAGTTTGGCAACTAGAACAGGATGGGTGTTGGTATGGTAGTGGCCTAGAATACTTTTCTTTTCTTTTAAAACATCTCAATTAAGCTACAAATCGCTCATCATTTATTCAATTTTTTCTATTATCATTTTATTTATTTTGATATTCAGTAAATGCGTGATAAATATTTTTTATATGCTCATTTAATTGTAAATTATTTAAATATTTTCACACATTCAATTATAAATTATTATACAACTAAAAATTGATAATATATGTTTTAAAAAAAGTTATATTTGGATTAATTTTTGCTTTCATTCAAAGTGCAGGGAGCTGCTATGCCTATATCCCTGAAGCCGATACTGATACTGATACATAGCTAGCTAGCCTAGCTGTAGATCAAGAGAAAGAAATTGAAAGCATTACAACTTAGTGCAAGATTTAGATAAGCCTATAATTAAAATCAACTTATTATCATATCATAACCAACCTTCAAAATGAGAATCAAACCTCTTGAACTTCAACAGCACTGGCAACTGGTTTAACTTCCTTGAGTTCTTCCTTAACTTGTTTCACTTCCTTGTGTTCTTCCTCCTTTTCCTTAACTTCCTTAACTGGCTCTTCAATCTCGAAAGCCGAGACGGGGAATGTCCTGAAGAGCCCCGAAGGAGTCTTGAAAGTGATCTTGCCAGTGGGAGGATCATCAACAAAGATCTCACTGAGTGTGATCCAAACCAAGAGCTCCTTGGTTTTCACACCAGTGAGCTTTTTGATCTTACCAACCTCAACATAGGCAGTGATCTCAGGAGCATAGGAAACCAGCTTCCCAATCTTCTCAAACTTGTGGTTTGTGCTCTTCTTCTGCTTCAGCCACACAAACCCACTATCCCTCTCATACCCACATTCCTCAATGTCCTTCAATGGCAAAAGCCCATTAGGTAGCCCTACCTCCTTTAGCAGCAACTTTGACTTCTCTTGGCAGAGTTCATCTCCATGATACACCTCTGCTTTGGCTTTGATCTCTGCAGTCACTAGAGACATTTTTTTCTTTTTTCTTTTTCTGATATCAGGAGTATCAGTTAACGTTTGTTATGTGATTATGAAGGATCAGGGGAGATAGGTGGGGTTCATATAGCTCTAAAGCTATGACTTTGCCCTTGTAACTCTCATAAACTTCAACAAATGCCACTGGCATGGTTCGTTATGTGCCACATACTGACATTAATTTGTAATATGTTGTGTTGGGTGTAATAGCTCCTCACTGTTAAGGTAGTTGGTAGGCATAACGTGTGTCTTAAATGCCACTTACTACTGCATGTCGTTAATACATAGCTGCAATCATGGTTTTAAATTGCAGTTGCAACTCGATGGGTCAAAAAATATTTATATTTATACCGAAAAACTATTTAAAACCATGGCTGCAGTTGCATTGAAGAGTGTTCAAATGAGTGTCTTTTTTGCACTAACTTTTTTCACGAAATTTGTTTGTGGCAGGTGTCCTCTTGCTCTTTCTTACAGCTATATCAATTTTTAAGAAAGTGATTCGGTGAAGTGGAAAAACACGTATTTACCCAGTGACTGCTTGCTTTACAACTGTTGGATAAAGATTGGATGGCTTAGATTATAAATGGCGTTTTGAATTTGGTAAATATTAGTCATTTGATACTCATCCAACGGTTACAATTTGCTGATTGGATGAATGCATGTTATTGACTCCAAACAATTTGGTGGGAATGATAATTCTCCTCATTCATTTTAGGCAACCAGTTTTTAAAATCCTGACTATTGAAAACAAATTATAAATATTAAATAATAAAAAATATAACTCAAAAAACATTTGGCCATTGGACGCTGACTACAGGATCTTGCAGTTGCCTTATGAATGTGGATCCATATTGGTGTTGGTCATTTTTTTTAAGTCACCGTGAAATTTTGGTGTTGACTATCATTTATTAGTTAGGTTGATGACTAATCTTTATCAAAAAATTTGATTTATCATTTTTAGTGAAATCTCATTTTTATCATATTTTTTTATGTATAAAACTTGAGTATAAGACTTTATTTAAGAAAATTGAACGAATTTTACTCTAACAAACCATTTGTTTGTTGTCTGCCATCTTTTATATGCACATATTTTTTTAAAAACATTCCTATAATCTTTATACTAACTTTATAACTATATGAGATTCTAATCTATCAATTATTTCCTTAATTATCGATATAATATATTCTTATTTTAAAGTTGAGGTTTGAATTATTATTATTATTTATAACTTGAGGTTTGAAAATTTAAATGATAAGATCATGACATTTCATCATCATTCATCAGACGTGTTTTTTTTTTCACCAAAAAGCATCCATTTCCATGTTTTGACGACTCTTTCTTGTATTGTCATAAATAATTTTAAGCACGTAGTATCAGATAAATATGGTGGTTTTCTTTAATTAAGAAAAAATGTTAGTCTGGTTAGATTATTGATTTGTTATCTTTAGTACTTTTCTTCACCTTTTAATTCGTAAGAGTTAGGTCACCCGACGACAGTATGGCTAATTTTCTAAAGAAAAACACATTTATTGCAGTGAACTAAATTATTTATTATTTCACCAGTTACCACCGAAAGAAATTATCAACTCGATTGAAGAACATATAATTTGTTTTCGAGTCATGCTACTGACCCAGAGTTTGGTTTCATTCTGTCCTTTTGTAAAAGTCGACTGAGAGTTTGGTTTCATTTTGTGTTTGATGACAAGTCAATCAAATTGTTCATGCCTTGATAAGGACGTCTAAATTTCATGTTATTTCTTACTATTTTTAGCATATTCTTATTTGCATTGATGCTACTATCATTTTGAATGAAATGAGATAAGTTTTTTGCATTAAAAAAGGGCATAATTATTATTTTAATTTTTAAATTTGATTTGTGTGTATTTTTTAGTCCTTAAAATTTAAAATTATTTTTTTCGTCTCTGAATTTTGATAAATTATTCTTTTTAATCTCTAGTATAATAAATTGATCATTGTAACGATTTTTAATTATTATATATTAATTTTTATTTTTTAACTGCCTGTATTTATATTTTAAAATTACCATAAAATATTAAAAAAAATCTATGATAAAGTGCTAAAATCATTGTAGTGTTAATTAATTATGTCAAGGATTAAAAAAAAGTAATTTATAAAAAAAATCAAGAACTAAAAAAATATTTTTAAATTTCAAGAATTAAAAGAAACATAACCCCAAAATTGAACTAAATAGTAATTAAGAAAAAAAAATTCTTTTGCCAAGCGGTCCTATTAATATAGTACATCTTAACTAAAAACAGTAAAACGTATTAACTTCTCAATAGTTTCATGCTAATTAGTGCATATAATTATCATACTTCATGCATTAAGTATTTCTGAAATGTATATCAAAGTTTTAAAACTTTAATATACATTTCAAAAATACTTAATGCATGTAACAAAAACTTTTTGTTATATTTTATATTGTTAAATTTAACAATATAAAATATAACAAAAAATTATGAAAATTGATAGAGTGAATGTATGTTAGATCTAAAAAAAAGAGTTGATAAATACCAATTTAAGTTGAATAGTAGTAGTTCATAGTTCTGTCCAAAAAAAAAAAGTAGTAAGTAGTTCATAGTCGGCACCAGTAACCTAGAAGATTAGTTAGAGTAGCAGTAACTCAGGACAGAGGTGTACCGATATGGCAATATGCATGGATGAACTACCACGTTATTGTTGACTACTTGTCTTTCCCTCAATTGTTTCTTTAATAAAAAATCGAAATTTCTTGAAATGCATATATATTATAGGTTGAAAATTTAATGCAAAATAAAGGGTGAAGCCTGTTTGGCGGGAGACAGAAGCCAATGAGAATGTTTGACGTGTAATATAGTTGGGCAGATGGTCTGTCTATTTATTTCGTGATACATTGACGATGAATGAATGGATTAGCAACTACCATCCAACACACCTCCACATCATATTTTATTAGTTAGTTTTTAGTACTCTTTTAATAAGGATTTAATCGACACCTGTTTTAAGACAAATATTAATTAGGTAAGGAGATAATATGATGAAAATGAACTTATATTTTCTCAAAATAAAAATATTTAATAGCCCATTTCTTGTACTAAATCTTGAATAATACTATATATTTTCCAATAATTATCAATTAAATTTTTACAAATATTAAAAACAACGATTTTTAATTTAAATAAAATATAAACTGATTTTTTACTATATTACTGTCTCATTCTGTTAATAATCTTTTATCCCTCTGAATGCAGAAACAAAAATACAAGGTTAAAGTTAAAAAAAATATTTTTAATTTTCTAAAATACTCATAACAAATAATATATATATTTATTCAATCAAATCAAGTATTGAACAATTTAAAATTTTTATAACAGTTAAATTAATAAAAACTATTATGCACAAGGTTATCGAAGGAAATAATTTTAGTGAAATTACACGAAAAAAGTACATCCTCTTCGGTTGGAGTAGATATCCTCTTCATTCGAAAGATTTCAGTTGGAGAGAGAAAAGCGCATGGGTCTGTGGACTCTATACCGTTGAAGAAAACCCAAATCCTTGTGATTATTAGGGTTCACACTTCCTCTTTATTAAGCATAAAGGAGAGTAACAAACATCATCACCGATGGAATTTACAACATTTATAACATAATCAAAGATTTGTTTAATTTATGCCATAAAATTGTTTTTGTTGGAATATCTTTAATCTTTATTCTTCATGCAAAAGCTAAAAATTCACAAGTCTATAATTTAGAACAATTCATTAAAAGTCATAAAATCTACAACATGTTTGATTATTAAGGATGAGATAAAATACTTGGATCCGTAGTTGGTTCTTGGTCTAAGCATTCTTCTACATTTGTTGTAAAATTTTTGTGACTATTCATCACAATCACGAACAATGACATTATGGTTCTTCCTCAACCGGAGTTTCTTTATTTCTCAATAGGATCTTCGTAACTCTTCAGATGGAGAGAAGAAAAACTATGTGTGATGACTCGGTATATTGGGAACTATAATCTTCTTATAGCGTGTTCTTATAGCGTGTTAACCTAATAGGGTTCACATTATCCCCTAATGGATCAACACTGACATCTGCTCTCATTTAAGTCCATAGCATCTTATTTAATTGTCTAACGGACTCACTTAATTTGATCACTTAAAATAAAATCCACTAATAATAAATAGTTAATATAATTGTCTTATAATATTATCCCACATTAATTATTGGAATAGAAAATTCTAACAATCTCCCACTTGGGCTACATATTGTAACAATTATATCAAAAATCCTTAAGCACACATCTGTATGCTATTTACCTTTAGTCTTCTACCTTAACAACATGGTACATCTCATATATCAATAATGGAATCACGGTAACTTTCGCCACTACAACAAATGTGACTAGACCCCAATGACCATTACATCAATACACTCAATGACATAGGTCAATATAGATAGCAACATGAAAATTACATGTGTTGGATCAAGTGGCCTCGGAATAATTAAGAAGGAGGGGTTGAATTAATTATTAATGAACCTTTACTAATTAAAAATCTAACCTTCTTAATGTTACTAGATTTAATTAGGCTTTTACTACAAAGTTAAGAAAGTAAAAAACAATAATTGAAACTTAACCAAAAGTAAAAGCGATAATTAAAGTGCATAGCGGAAATTAAAGAGTGTAAGAAAGAAGAAGACAAACACAAGAATTTTATATTGGTTTGACAACAACCCATGCTTACATCCAGGCGACCTGCGGTGCTTGAGATTTCTTTTCAACCTTATAAAATCCTTTACAAGCAAAGATCCACAAGAGATGTACCCTCTCTTGTTCTCTTTGAACAACCAAGTGGATGTACCTTCCACTTGAACTGATCCACAAGAGATGCACCCTCTCTTGTTCTCAGTTACAACAACCCAAGTAGATGTACCATCTACTTGTACCATAAAGGATGTACCCTCCAATGTGTTAAGACAAAGTTCTCAAGCGGTTAGTCCTTTGAAACTTTGTGAAGGGAAAACAAAAGATATCTCAGGCGGTTAGTCCCTTGAAATCTTTCGTTTAAGGGAAAGGGAAGAATCAAAAGAATTCTCAGACTGTGTCGTTTTGAATTCTTTGAAAAGGGAGAAGGAAGACACAAAAGAATTCAGACGGTTAGTCTTTGTTCTTTTGGAAAAGGGAGAAGAGAGACACAAAAAGAATTTAGGCGGTTAGTCCTTATCAAATTCTTTTTGGCAAAGGGAGAAGAGAATAAAAAGATATAGCACACTTTTGTTTTCTGTGAAAGAGCAAGGTTTGGAAACCAGAAAACTTAGAAAGCTTTTGGCAAAGGAAGAAGAAGAAGAATAAGTAGCAAAGGTTTCTCAAAAGTTGTTCTAAAGAGTTGTAAAAAGTTGTTCAAATGCAAGTTAAGGTCTTGCTTTTATAGACTCTTCATGTCTGGTCAAGAAAACCATTGGAAGAGTTATAACCTTGAGAAAAACCTGAAAACCATTGGAAGAGTTACATCTCTTGACTTTTTTATTCAAAACTTGTCACTGGTAATCGATTACTAAAACCATGTAATCGATTACACAAAGCATTTTATGAAAAGATGTGACTCTTCATAATTGAATTTGAATTTCAACGTTCAGATACACTGGTAATCGATTACCAATATATTGTAATCGATTACACCATTAAAAAATCAATTGGAACGTTGCAAATTCAGTTAAAAGCTTTTGAAATCAAACTTTGCCACTGGTAATCGATTACTGGAAACTGGTATTCGATTACCAAAGAGTAAAAACTCTAGTAACTTAGAAAATTTTGAGAAAACTCTTTTGAAAAACAAAATTGTGCTATGTTTGTTTTTTGAAAAAATCTTTTCAATACTTCCCTTGTGAAGTCTTCTTGATTTCTTCTCTTGAATCTTGAAATCAAACTTCTCTTGATTCTTGAATTTTCTTGATTTCTTCTCATGAAAATTGAAATTAATCTTGATCTTGAACTTGTTGACTCAATCTTGAAATCATTCTTTGGGCTTTTTGTCATCATCTTTGTCATCATCAAAACTACTTGAATCAACTTGATTCATCATCATGAAGCTTGCTTCTACAACATGCAATGTGATCTTAGTCATGTCTATTTCCAATTGGTCCAACTTAAGTTTTTAGCAAGATCAATCTTAAGTCCTTATGTACAATTTAAATATTCCACTTAAACAAATAAGTTTCATAATAAACTTAGAAACTGTAATCTTTATTTATGCAAAAAAATCGAATACATGAAATCTGAATCCAAACATAAAACATAAAGACTCCCACTAAACCAAGGCAACAACTGAAATAACACCATACGAGCAACGTATATGCTCACGTTTTAAGTGTCAACCATTAATTAGTGGGTCAACTAGCGTATTGTCTCTTACTATATGTTCTACAAATATCTTTATTTTTCATAATTCTTTATTTAACAACCATAAACTTTGTGTCAATAACCTCTGACCTAGTTGAACTCTTGTTGCCGTTGGAGTATAACACTACTAAGTTATTATCACAATAAATACTTAATGGTCTCTTAATGTTTGCAACAATAGGCAAGCCAATGACAAAATTTAGCAGTCATATCATACGGTTTAATGCCCAAAACAAGATATTAACTCCACCACCATGTTTAAAGATGTATCCTAATGTGGAATTTCTTCTATTTAGGCATCCCACAAAATCAGAGTCAAAATATCTTACGATCTCAAAACTTGTAGACTTCCGATGTATAAGCATGTATTTTCTTGCTCTCTTCAAATAACGCATTACACGATTTACTACTTTCTAGTGTCACATATCATGATTACTCACATATCTCCCTAGGACTCCTACTAAGAAAAAGCTATTTAAGATGAAAACAAACTTAAGCATATATAAGACTCCCCACAACTAAAGCACGAGGAGTCATTTGCATCTATTCTTTTTTCAAGATTACTAATGGGGTATTGTTTGAGACTAACTTGACTCCTTTACCAACTTGTGTATCTTCTAGTTTATTATTTTTCATGTTGAATATATCCAAAACTATATTATGATTAGAAAGTTGTCATCAACATATATAATACCAAAAGGACAATTTTACTTCCACTGAAATTTTTGGTATATGCAATCATCAACCAAAATTGCCTCAAAATCATAAGAGGTAATAACTTGATGGAATTTGTAATGCCATTGACGAGAAGTCTATTTAAAGTCTTAGATGATTTCTTTTATTTTGCACACTATAAACTTTGAATCACCTTAACAAATTTTTCTAGTTACACTATATTATTTTATCAATGTTATCATTTAGAAACATGGTTTTTACATCCATCTAATGCAAGTCTAAATCAAAATGAGTCATCGTGTCATTATAGTCTTAAAAGAATCTTTCTAAGAAACGAGAAAAAAGTCTCTCTATAATCATTGTCTTCCTTTTAAGTACTCTGCTGGGCCGACACTGACACTGAGAGACAAAAGCTAAGGGAGCGAATGAGATTAGATACCCCAGTAGTCCTAGCCGTAAACGATGGATATTAGGCGCTATGCGTATTGACCCGTGCAATGTTGTAGCTAACGCGTTAAGTATCCCGTCTGGGGAGTACGTTCGCAAGAATGAAACTCAAAGGAATTGACGGGGGCCCGCACAAGCGGTGGAGCATATGGTTTAGTCTTTGGCAACAAGACGAGTTTTATATATTTCAACATTACCCTTTGAATCCCTTTAAATTATAGATATTTGTTTATAACTTATGGGGTTCGCAACTGCAGGTAATCTGACGATATTCCAAAAGTCATTATCAACCATTGATTTTACCACATAATTAATAGCAATAATCCACTTTTAAAGGATTAGAACAATGTATGACTTGACTAAAGTTGATTAGATCTTCCTCAATCAACCTAATGTCATATTCATGTTCCGAAAGAGACCATAATAATCCAAAGTTGCATTTCTTCGTTTTCTAGTAGATCTTCTAAATGACATTTCTTGAGGTGGTTGAGTTTGAACTATAGGTGATGCTTGAGGAGGAATCTTGGTGTTGTCTTGTCCTTGAATGATGTCGAGAATAACATCATTATTAATTACTAGATATGTTTCTTGAACAATGGTAAGTACAAAGACTTATCCATTGTCAATAACAGGTTATTCTTTAAGGACAACACTCTTTATGTTTCCTTCCCCTCCAAACTCAACTTCCTCAAGAAATTTTTGATTTTCATCTCAAAGAATAATCTTTAGTGGGATTGTAAAACTTACACTCACGAGAGCGCTCAATCTAACCAACAAAGTAGTAACTATATCTTTAAGTCTAGTTTACCTTAATGCGGCCTAAAAGGCCTTGCTTTGGCTAGACATTCCCAAATGTGCATGTGCCTAATGATGGGCTTATTCCCCATCCATAGCTCATGGGGGGTTTAACGACTACTTTAATTGGTACCTTATTGAGGATATAAATTGCAATCTTTAATGTCTTTTCCCAAAGTGACTGTAGTAAAGAAAAATCATACTTCTTATCATATATTTAAGAGTTCAATTTCGTCATTTTGTAACTTTGTTCATGCTAAGTTTGTCCTACATTGTGTATTGCAGAACAATTTCACACTTATTGAGGAAAGAGAAAAAAACATGAAGAGTTCTAGACATTACTCACCTTATTTGTCATATCTACTGTAATATTCACCATCATAGTCAAATTTGACAACCTTAATTTTCTTTCCTAATTAAAGTTCAACTTCAACTTTGAAAGACTTGAAAACATCTAGAGACCAAGACTTCTCATCAATTAAAGAAAGAGTAATTGTCTATAAAGATAATAAATATATTTGTCCATTCCATGAATCCCTAGGGAAGGGACCACAAATATTTGTATGAATTATTTCTAAGACATCCTTAGCTTTTTTGGCACCAAATCCAAATAATAAGTCTTTAAAAGCAACTTAAAAGTTCCTATAACTTCAACTCCAATTTTATTTTCATTGTCCCATTAGATGATTCTTTCAGCATCACTTGGCAAATGACTCCACAAGTAACCTTGCAAAAACATATTTATGTGAGTAATAGCACCAAAATCTACCCACCAAATACCTTGGGTACGAAAACTAAATTATCTTTAGAACAAAAAAAATGAGAAGTTTACCCTTCTTCACACATCAAACAGTGTACTTAGGACACTTTTACTTCATATGTCCCACCTTTTTACAAAAGTAACAAGTAATTCTTTATCTTACTCTTATGTTTCTACTCTAATAGAGAAAAACTTTATGCAATATCCTCGACTCTCTTTCTTTTCTTATTTAAAAAAAACCTAGTTTGATCTAGTATCATGATAAATAAAACCCCATTAGTGTTTTTCGTAGTTTAAAAAAATTGTCAAATTCCATGCAATTGAGAAAATTATCAATTAAATCCTTTTAAACTGATAGTTTGGGATTCCAGAGAAATATAAATAGTGATAAAAGAGTGGTAGCAACAACTACTAATGAGAGAACAATAAACATACAATATACAATTTATCATTATGGTAAATTTAAAGACCTAAACAAGATACATAACCCACCATTAATCCTTAACCTTTGGATTGAAAAGACTAATCGTATATGGTACTCTCAATGCAATGATTAATGGTGATAAGTCCTGTCAAACAATGGTTGTCTTTGAACATTCCATTGTTCACATGGAAAACTAATATGCTGATAAATCCTATCAAATAGTGATTATCTTCGAACACTTTATAATTCACATGGAAAACCAATCCTTATAATCATCGCACATTTACCATCGCAAGCATGTAACTATCCGCCCAAATTGTGCCTTCTTTTGGGCCAAACACAATTTACAAGAATAATTTCTTGCAACATCTATGTAATTTCAATTAGATTAACCTACCCAACAGAGGTTACTTTGACAACATGTTATTTAAATTAGTGCAACCAAAAATACCAGACAATTTAATTGAAATGGAAGGTCTTATTTACACATAAGCATACAAAATAAAAAATTGTATGTGTACATTATTGTTGAATGATTATATAATCGTTAAACAACCCTCTGGTAAAAAAGAAGTATTTCCAAAATAATTTTTAATTTCACAAGGCTTTATATATTATATATAATCGTAAAAGATTAATTTCAAATTACCATAACTATATGTAATCAACCCACCAGATTCAATGCATTTTTTTTATAAAAAAAAATATGCTGAATAATATCTCATTATATCCAAAATCCAAATGACTTTAGCGGTTGATTAAAAAAAATAGAATAAAATGCAATCATATTAATTTACAAACCAGCTACACCCTATGGATACTGTGATATATACTAATATTGTATCCAAATCAATATTTTGTAGATTGACCTTGTATTAGTCATAAGCCACATATTTGCTTAGTGAATAACAAAGAACCATTCCTAATATATAATGCTTACAAATAGCAAGTCATATAAAATATATATAACATGATATGCAAATATTTTAAATAATAAATTCATCACAAGATACTCAGCACAACTTTAATTACTATTATTTGGATAGAGAAATTAATTTATAATTGGTATAATTGGTACTCTCAAGATCAAATATTGACAATTATTTTTGTCAAATAATAGTCTTTTTTTTTATTGACCATTATTCACATGAAAATACTTTGTAATGGTCACATATTTATCATCATCGATATGTTATTATTTTTTATTAAATTGTGTCTTACTTTAAGCCAAATACAATTCACATAAATAATCTCAATATCTATGTAATTTTAATCAAATCAAATTTAACAATAGAAATTATTTTGATAATATATCATGTCAATCAATTTAATTAAAAAATTATCACACATACAAAAAAATGAGGAGAATCCGTAACTATTAAATTTACACTCAATCAATCATGATAGCAATAAATATAAAGATATTAATCACATAAAATAAATATTGTATCTTTAAATTATATTTAACGCTATCATTAATTTATACTTAAATTACGACAAATAAATATGGCATCCTTGGTATAATTTTTCTTATCATTGAGAAAGTTAAAAAAAAAAAAAAAAACCACAAACAAGAAGAGCCTAAGGTCTATTGAAAGCTACACCAACTGCATCAGCCAGAACAAGAGGTTACAGTTGTGGAGGACAAGAGCCTCATCTAACAAACTGATGTGAATTCGAAGAGCCATATTTAGCTAACCAATCCGCACACTGATTTCCTTCTCTTAGAGTGTGAGCAAGAAAATTCTCAATATCGATCAATAAGCGTCGTAATCCTATTAAGAATTGTTTCATAAGTATGCCAAGGATGATAACCAGTAAGCAGTAGATCATGAGTCATTAAAGAGTCAGTCTCACAAATAACTTTCTTGAAACCCAACTCCCAAGCTAGGTGTAAGCCATTGAAAATTGCCACCAGCTCTGCATGCATAAAATTGTTTTAACTTAACTAATAGTATCAATTTAAAAGATATATAATTACATTAAATATTTGAATATTTGAAAGGGAAACTTTAATATTTTATAAGTAATTCTACTTGAACATGTAACTGTCTTTAATGAAACATACTTATGGTTACTAAAAATTTCTGTAATACAGACCATGGGAGATTAATTTGGAACTCCATTATTTTCTCACCGCCCTTTGCATATAGACTAAGCCAAACTTATGACTCCAATAAGCATTCATGGGAAGAATGCACGGACTCCTTTGTACGTGAGTGTGTCGCACTTTGTTTAAAGGAGAACATTTAAGTAATATTTGATTTATAAATTAAATATTTATATTTGAAATATTAAAATATAAAGAAATGATTTGATATTAAAATCTTACGAATGCCATTTATTGACAGAAACTTATGATATTCCAATTATTTAGTTGACTAACAGTTTGTGACTAATGGTTATATATCCAATTTTACTTTGTAAAGTCACTACCTAAGTGATTATTTTATATACTTATTACATTTTGTAATGTTTTAATGTAAGAAGTGTTTGACTTCATTAAATCTTCTTCTCGCAGAGGGTTTGCAAAAGATTATTATCATATTTGTCCAAAAGTCTGTGCAAAAGATTACATTCCAACAACAGTGAACAATTTAGTATCTGGAGTCGGCCATTTGTTGTTATCATGAATCATCAATCATTTACAACAATGAAGCACCCGACATGAAATGAGCCATGATTCGGCACCAAAACATGGGGAACACGTCTAGCCAAAGGAACAACAATAAACTACTAAAGTTCCATTTGGTTCAAAAGAAAGAAAGTAAGAAAAGAGTTTTTTTTGTATTGAAGAGAAAATAGAAAGAAAGAAATTATTTTGAAGTTGTAGCTAGAGTAAATATATATATATATATATATATATATATATATATATATATATTGCCATCCATATTTTTTTTTCTCTCTATTTCTTTTCTCTTATCAAAATCCAAACACACCATAAATGACAACCCCACCACCATCACCTTGTTTTCCCCGTCAAGATTATAGAGTACACGTGTTCCCAGGTTGAAAAAATATGCAGGAGACCAAAACAAAAGGATAGAAATTCAGTTACTGCTCTGGACAGTGCCATGCAAGCGTATGGCCAATATATCAATTGGGCTATAAGCTCTTTAGTTGTCCGAAATTGTTCAGCAAGGACTCAATATGCTTCACTTCTTTTGGGATTGATGCTGTTAGGACCTGTGTTGTTTAGCAATAGCTCAATATTAGTCACTGATTCACTGTGGAAGAACAAAACTAATTAGATGTTATTCTTAGTTGCTCCTAACGTTATTTTTTAGTTAAAATTGGAGTTTTACCATGATAACCTACACCCACCTTTAGTGCATGAGTTATTGTCTTATTGAGGTAAAACTCTAAAGGAAAGGCACCACAATCACCTACGGAATAAGCACCTAAATTACTGTTCTCCAATGAAAACATAACGTGCAATATGTTTTAGCTACCGTTTTCTATATTTTAAGACAAAACTGATAACTAATGTGGTAAGGTACTATTTATGGAATAAAAATGGAAAGCTTTTATTACTATAGTATGAATTTACTCCGACCATGATTTTCAAAAAAAAAAAAATACTACTGTTTATTAGTTCCGTAACCAAAGTTCCAAGACCCTTGTAAAGTATTCGGTGCAAAACCAACCGGTCGTCGGTACCAGTATTACTGGATTCAATTTCTTTAAGTAACGATTCAACTTTTGTAGATGAAAAAAAATATGATTGAAAACAAAAACCCATAAAAAATAATCAGTTAGATTTTCCAACAGAAATTAGTTATCAACAAAATCAGTAGATACTCCGTAGAACTATGGTAATGAAAAATAAGTGTAGAAAATTAAATTCACATGTTTTTATTAAAAAATATCACCGCAAACACTCAAGAAACTGAAAGTCTGAAACTACTAGTATATCTTTTATCGCTCGATTGTTTTGCTTCTGCTGGCTGGTTTCTTTTGATACTCGTAGAAGCAATAGTTGTATTGAATATATTAACTTAAAACCAGTGCATCCAAGTTTTAAAATATGCTAAGGATTTAATTCTGATTAAATACACGATTAATGGTGGGAATTAATCTGGTACTTTTATTAGTTTCTAACGTGCCAATACCCTGATATTTATTGGTTACTGGTGAGACAATGATAGATCACACAACTAACAAAGAACACATTTAATGATACTGTACAAGAAGACTGAGTGTTACTAAGAAATTCTAGAACTTTATGGATTTCAAAGATTAATTGTGACTTGTGAGAAGAGAAGCAACAATCAATAAAATACTTAGTGACAACTCATCAAGGGTACTATTATCCCAAAAAAACCGTACCATAACAGCGTGTATCACTCAATCATGCATTGTGAGTCTGTGACATCATTAAGAGTTTGGCTTTGACAACTATTTAACAATCAAAATCTAGATTAAATGGAAAAGTATAGCTGATGGTAAAGAATCATCCTGTTTTTGCCAGCTAGCAAGTTTCATATGTGCAAGTGCTTACTTTTTTTAAAGGATAAAGTATTTTACTTGAAAGTTAGATTGCTATTTTTAGTTTTTCATGGTAATCAGCAGTCACCTCTAGCTGTTACAAATTGGCAAACTAGTTGCAACTGAAATATTTTTAAAGAAATTACCTCATAACCAGTTTCTGTGATGAGAACCTCATCCTCAATCCGTATCCCAATGCCTCGGTACCTGCAATTGAACATCTTCCAAGATTTATTATATTGCACATGAAACAGGAACATTTAATGCCAGGATTGAAGACAACATAAATGCTCACATGAAATATATGGTGGACAAAGATTGAGATTATTTAAATGATGTAATGTAAGTTATGGACAGTGAATAACTAAAAAGACGTAACAAGTAGAATACAGATGAGAAAGAAATAAAATCCATATTATGTTAGCCCAAATGTACAACTGATACCGATTAACTTAAGCAAGATTCTGAATTTGCGTATGAAAAATTTGAGCTCCAAAAATGGACACACGTCTCTTAAGGATTAAATAATTAAGAAACTATACATTTGTAGAATTTTGGGTCCCATTGGGTTTAATGGAATGATTTTAATAGGAATGCAGATGAGAATGGAATAGTCATTTCCATTAGCATGTGTATATGATTATATGACTATTCCATTCTAGTTCTATTACACTTGAGACAAATCAAATAGGAGTATAATAAAACATTTTTATGACAAGGGATGGAACCGGTGTGGTGGCAGTTGAGGGGTTGATGAAGGTAGGACCATGATGGAGCAGCACTGGTAGAACATGATTTTTATTTTTTAGCATTTTTAGAAATCTTGATGGAACAAAATACAGTTCCTATTTTGGAGGGAATGGCTATTCCCTCTTTCTGATGGTATAAGAACACCCTAGGCAATGATTAGTCTCATTCCAAATTTCCAAATAAGAGCTCAGTGAATCAAGAAGATTATGAACAAGCAGGGTAAGCGGTGCTAAGACATCCTTGGAAATTATAATCAATCAGGGAGACCCAACTCAGGCTTTAATATACTAGTATATGCAACCAGATTCTTGGAAGGAAAAATGAAAGGTAAAATTCTTGGAGCTAGTCAAAGGAAACAAAGTCCCGTGACTTTGCATTCTTTAGTAGATTTAGCTGGTAAGCCACGAAAATCGCATAAGAGGATCAAGCAATGGGAATCATCAAATTGTAATAATCAATTTGTTAAAAAACAAGCTCTTTAATTAACCTCAATAAGTACCTCTCTGGAACATTAAAAGAAGATGGGATGTACACTCCTGGTTCAATAGTTATTACCTGCACACAGCCACACAAATTAACTGTGAGTACCTATACCTTTCAAGGTAACAGTTCTGAAAACTGAAAAATGTGAGCTGGCATTGACGCACTGCAGATACGAGAAAATTTTGCAATATAAGGTAATATTTGATTAATTATTAAACTAAAATGAAAAGAAAGTGATGAAAGTACTGGACCAGTACTTCAAGGAATAAACATGCCTTTAAATCTTGAATAGGCAGTTAGGCACCAATAACAATTAACAGGCTTAGGTGCAAACTAATATTTACAAAACACTCATCGGGTACAACTGTCCAAGTACACTTGACAATTTCATTTAATTAAAAGAGATACTTTAATGTGATTTTGAAATCAACGGATATGACTGAATCTGTGAAAAGGTAGACAACAGAGTGTATTACAAAGCAGAATGTCAATGTTGAGAAGAAGAGTGTACTGTTATATAGCATGTGTAGTAATTATGGAGAAAATAATTACCTAATTACCATAACTAGTGATATCTAACAATATCCAATAATTGCAGTCAAGAGGGTCTAGCTCAGTTGGTTGAGCAAAGGTGTGTGAGTTGTTGTAAACTCCCTAACACCGTCTTTGATTCCCATGGATAAAAAACAATCCAATAATTGCCTAATTAACATGATTAAAGATATCTAACAATATCCAATAATTTCCTAATTAACATAATTAAAGATGTCTAACAATATTTATTCACATAAGGCAAGTGATTATTAAATATTACCTGTCAGTGGTAGAAATTATCTCAAATTTATAGAAAGTAGATGGGAAAAATGAAATTGTTGCTTGGTCAGGGAAACAACTTACAACACCTGGCTTCAGAGGACAGTCAAAGCTGACCGTTGAACAATCATGAATGTCCATCCCTAGATAGTGACCTGGACCAAGAAAATATGATCAGATATATGTATATGCAGTCTCTCTTGGCTATCACAATTTTTTGTTTTCAAACTTCAAACTAGCTTATGAAATCTACAAAACAAAATTATTTCTCTGATGGCCAAGTATTGCATGCTTCGTCAGCAAGCAAATTTCAGCACAAGGCTACCTATAGAAGTTGGGTTCAGCTTATGGTAAGAACTGCTTCCAACATCTCTCAAAATCCCGAGCTCTTTGAGTCCTTTCTGCAGCATTTCAACCTATGAAACCGGATCATTTCACATTACACTTTGTATAACTTCAGCTTGTTGAATAAAGAGTTTCAAAAGTGTAAAAGGAAAAAAGCAAGATGACAATCAACAAATAAAAATGGGTCTTTCGAGAATATACTTGAGCCACTAGCACACATTAATTGCTGTTACTGGTTATGAGATAGTGTTCATCATGCATAGGGCAAATCAAATATTGAAAGTACTATTTTGGTGAGAAGAAAAAATTTGAACATTAACTAAGCTAACTATCAAAGTTATAGGTTCAACTCCACTTGAAATCTTGAGACAGAATTAACAGTCAGGTAATATATACATTGTATGCAACTGAATTATAGGACAGTTTCAACAAGCCTACAACAGAAACCAGAGATAATTAAACTCCCTCTGCTCTCCTTTATGTATCTCTCCAACGGATCATAGAATAAAATAGGAAGTAATCAAATGACAGTGCTGAGAAGATATACAAATGAGTTTCACATAAAAGGGATATTAAAGGAAACCTATGCTTTACTACCCACATAGCATGAGCCAGCATCCAACTTTGAGGCAAACCAAAATCTAGTATTACTGGAATAGAAGCAATCGCAAATGTTCAATCAAAATAAATTCAAAATATGCAGATGGGCATCCTATATAATTACCAAATATATATATATATATATATAGAGAGAGAGAGAGAGAGTTAATTATTTCCTACATAATTTCATAGATCTAATCAATTACTTGTGAAAGTACTGCTTATTCCTAAGCAGATCATTCAGAATGTTTAAATATTAGAATAACTAAGGTTACTTTTTCCCTCTCAATCCCATCATGTACTGGAAAAGAAAAGAGAAACAGAGCACAAACGCAGCTTTTGATAATATTGTAATAATGACTAATAAACTGTGTCAATCACCAACTCTTCTTAAATATTAAGCTGATAGGTGAAGGCTCATAATGACATTATTATATCTACAACACAACCCCTCATGTTGAAAGGTGGACAATCACAGGCCCACCCAAATTTGTGATGATATTCAATTTTTATTTAGAATCATGAGGGCGGCAAGGATTAAACTCATGACAACTTAGTCATAGAGGCTTTAACACCACGTCAATCACCAACTCTCCTAAAAGCTTGAGATATTAGGTGGGTTTTATGAATGACAATGACCTTATTACATCAATACATCTCTGGAAAATTGAGAAGAGACAAGAAAAAAGGGATACCGAATGGTTGTGTATTTGCCGAATACTGGCACCGGGCTTACAAAGTTCCACACAATGCTTATTTGTTTCCAGTATAAGCGCATAAAGCTCCTCCTGAAATATAAAAGAAACCATGCCATTCATATAAAAAGTGGTAAGAATAAAGAGCAAAGCATTATGTAGATTAAAAAGTTAAAAAAAAACAAAGCAATATGGGGATTTAGCAGTTTTATTTTATGTTGATAGAGGTCATTTGCCTAACAGTAATTGATAGAGGTGTAACTGTAGAATTGAACAAATTCAAATATCATAACTACCAACACTTCCCATTATTTGTTGAGAAAGAGATCTCATAACCCCCTTTCCTCCAAAAAAAAAAAAGAAATAAGGAAAATAAGGAGTTGTGTTGGTTTGAGAAAATGTTTTCAGTTTTCATTTTCTGTTTTCACTTTTAATTACAACAATGTCACATTATTTTCATTATATCTTCTATTTTTAAAGGTTTGTATAGGAAGCAGTGCAAACAAATGTTCTCTATTTCCTTCACAGACCTTTGACAACAGAAAACAAATGAAAACAAAGTAGCATTTTTTCAATTAAAATTGAAACAAGAAATAAAAATAGAAAACAGTTTCTCAAAGTAAAAATGGCCCAAGATTTCACGTCATGAAGTTTAATGTTGCAAAGTCTCATCCTTGAGTAGAAAACTTAGAAAGCACTATATCATAGCCAAAATAACTCATGACAAGAAATGAAGAAACAAGAGTAAAGTTATTTTACACATCATAGAAACTTAATCCAGAAGAAGTGCTTTGTGTATGAGAGAAGTTACACGTCCACAAACAAGAATCCATAAAATTATATGCCCATCATGGAGTGAGGTTTGCAATAGAAAACTGAAACCATGCAGTTTGCTTGTTTAGATTGCTATTCATTGATCAATAAATTGGATATGCGACAGGAAAAATCAAGAAAGAAATATAGACATAAGTTTACTGCTTATGATGAAATGAAAATAAACCTTTATTAAGCTCTCTGCAATACATAGATAGAATTTCTAAAAGGACTTCAATCATGCTAACCTGGGCAGAAGAAAAGCTACCACAAGGTGGCCAGGTACGAGTAAGATCACTGACATAACCATGTAACTCACATCCAACATCCATCAAAACAAGATCACCATGTTTAATCTGCCAAACATTTGTAACCATTAGAAATATGAAATTAAAGATACTAGGAAATGGCATTTAGTAAATGAATTTACTCTCTGATCATTCCTAGAATAATGTATAACACTTCCATTAGGCCCGCCACCAACCACAGGATTGAACCTGATACAGAGAAAAAGAAAAGAAAAATCATATCATCAATTATGGAAGAAAGTGCTGCTTAAACTTGAATTTGTTTTCTATTAAAGAACTTCTCTATTTTTGTTGTGGGAGCTTCGTAAATTATCAACAACAATACACAAAGTATTCAGACATTAAAAAATTGCTTAAAAGGTCAAATTATTCAATAAAGAAATACATACCCCATCCGCTGAGCACCTCTAATTTTGCATTCATACTCAACCTTTGCCGCTAGCATACCTTCAAAAGGGAATGTCTTTGAATGCAACATTGCCAACAAAAGAGCCTGTTCAAGACCACAAAATGTTCAAATCATCAACTGGTCATCATTTTGCAACTAGGACCAACTAATGGTACAGTTACCAAATGTGCATCTAACAGCCTCATTGAGAATTTGGAATATTTAGTTACCAAATAGTTGGCCATGCAATAAAGATGAAAGTACCTGACAAGCAATTGATGCAGATTCCTTCATCAGCTTGAGCTCTGCTGGTGACTTTATCCATCGCAGTTGATGGGTATAAACAGCTAGATTCTTTACATTGTTACAGTAAGCTAGCTTTTTGAAGGCTTCCAGTTCCATATATTCAGGAGTTGCAGTCTCGACATTGTGGAACAATTTTGATGATCCCCTTATCATATCTGGAAGGATCTGAATCAGTAATTAAAAATGTTATATTAAAAATCATTATAAAGAACAGAAGTACCAAGGAGGTGAAAATAGACTTTTTAGACTGCAAAGCTTGGATAACAATGGCTTCAAGCCTCCAGAAGGCTTACCAGTGGAAATATTTCAGGTGAGGACAAAATAGTTGACTATATAATTTCTATAAAAGTAAAAGCTTTTCATAGTCAATACCAGTGATTCACCTCTTGCAATTTTTTCATTGGATATGCCCTGTCAGCCTTGAATGTATCTAATGCTGCATCAACTTCTGCTATCTGCCCTTGCCAAATCACATCCTACACAAATTTAAGGTTTTAAAATTATGTTAGCTCGAAATTGGTTACTTCTTTATCCCATAACTCAAAAAGTCAAGATAAATCACACACACAATGACCAACAGATAGTTGAATCTAACATGAAAAAAATTGAAATGTTACACAGATTTATATTGATAATCAGATCAGATATTTACTAAACAAAGAATTTTTTTATACGTATGCCATCTGATCATAGATTGTCATATATGGTAAGATTGTTGAATTTTGTAATAACTACTTCAAAAGTCATACACAGGGTGATTTCTAATTGGTTAGCCATGTAAAAATCTTTACTCTGGAAATGCATAAAAATTAAACTTGTGAACGATTTATGCTACTTAACATAATAAAAGTTGAATTTACATCATCAATGCATATTGCATAACATAATTCTATTTTCAGAAGATATTATATCAGACGCACATTAGGCTTAGCTTCTGGCATGAACATGCATAAACCACAGTCATGTCCTAAAATAGCCACACCACCAGGTTGTTGGCAGCCTGTGATATACAAGTAATCGGCATCTTGTCGAAATGTATAAGGCACAACATCTGTCATCATCTTTACTGGGGCAGCAGCAATGATTGCCAAACTCTTCTCCGGGAGAAGATCCAACAACTTTTTTCTTCTTAGGATATATTCCTCAGTAGATATACCCGGTGTGAGCTCCCCATCTTTTAGTAGCTACAATGTAACACGACCAAAAAAAAAGAAGCGAATTAATCTTAAACAAACAAGTAGTTTAGCTAAATGCTCTATACTTCTATAGCACATAGTGCCAAGCAAGGAAGCTCAAACACTTCAAAATAGTTGTCGTACCTGTGCCAAACACATAATAGACACTTCAAATACTTCTAGTTACATTTCACAATTTTTTCTACTTTTGTTTTTAAACTTTTATATAAACACAAATGGAAAACTATAATAAACCTGCGGATGAGACGCAGAGGTTGGTTGTCCAATATCAACAACCACCTTGTCAGTGCAATAGGAACGAAAACCTACAACCTGCGAGCGAAACATGCAAATGCCAAGGAGTCAGAATCACCCAAATGAATCATTTGAAAATTCCCTAGATTTAGCCAAGCAAATAAGAATATAAAAAAAAAAAAAAATGAGACCACCGATTATATAGCTTCCGCTGAGAAACCAATTCAAAGGTCGGGCGTATGAATGGTTAAAATATTTGCAGTGGAAGCGTAAATTGCAGAGTGAGAACAATTGAATTGCCCAACCGAAAAGCAAGAGATAGAAGCAATTAATAAAATGATTAACTGGATTTGAAGAAACAAAACTAAATTTGCATGATTGAATTGGAGCCACAGTGGCAGCAGAAAATCATTTAGAACATACTAAGAAGACATGTAGTTTGAGTTCCTATGAATACGAGGTGAGAGGTAGCAGAAAGCGATGAAGGAATACATACTTGTCGGTGTGAAATTATCCTGGTTAGTTTTCTTACGGCACCCTGCATCTTCGTTGGAGCTCCTTTGTGTTGTGTGTTCAACAATAACCACCAGACCAGAGGTTTAAAGGGGTTTAAGAGTGACTGAGAAGTGAGAAGCCTCACAAGTTGCAGTCACTTGATTTGTGTCTCGTACTCGTAACCGTCGTCGTTTTTGTCCAACTTATGTTCCGTCTATAAATAAATTTGTGTCTCGTACCACAGGAATGCTCTCTTTCCATTAACCTTTCATAATTTATACTGCCTTTTTAAATGCTAAAAGATATATGCGCTAGGAAATATTTAAACACAAACATTTATTTGATGTTAAAAAATATAAATAAACAATTTGCAAAGTTGCAACAAAGTATTACTTTAAATATGTTAAATATTAAAATAAAGAAAAATCGTTTCAATGTTGTTTACTAATGATAATTACTAAAGGTCAAAGCAAATACAAAATTAAACTTTAATTGATTTTCACATGCTTTTGGAGGTTAAGGTAAAATGGTATTTGAATCCTACACCTCCCAAAGGAAGTTGAATGGACAAAAATGTCACTCCCTCTTTCTTTTGTCTTCTTCCCCTAGTAATGCACATCAACCCTTCACCCTGCACTACACCACCCACCACCCACCACCCTTTGTCCTGCCTTGTGCCACCCTCTGCCTCGTCCTCCAACATCCTCTAATAATGTCATCACACGCCATCTACCATCATACCACACCACATCTAGATTAGCAAATCTAAAGCTTCTTACATCAACTATTTTGGAAAGGATTTTTTTTTATTATGAAATAGTTATTCTAGAATACATATACACTTTCGAAATAATTATTTCGAAATAAAAAAATATTTTCAAAAAAATTATTCTAAATTATTCTAGAATAATTTTGTATCACCTTATTTCAGAATAAGCATTTTGGAACACTTATGTTTATTCGGAGATGTATTCCAAAAAGAAAATTCCCCCTAAAGAACTATTTTTTTCCACACATAAAATGAGAGGTGCATGATAAAGTTGGAAGGACAAGATTCAAATTCTTAAACATCCACTTAAGAGTCATCCGTGATAATAAGACTAGGCTAGATTGTTGCTTCCTACACTCCCACTATTTCCATTTATAACCCTTACAATTTACAAGTAGACAGATACTACCAATATCTGCAGGAATTTAAAATTTTAAAATAAATTTTAAACATATAAAAAATGACATTTTAATATTGATAATGTATGAATCCTCTTCCTTTCAATCATGTAAAACATTCCCCTACTAATCAGTCTCTCAACACGACATAACATGTCCTTTTGTTAGTTTTAACGAGGCAATTGCATAACTTTAGAGCATTGTACAATTTTTTTGGTGTGGTACATAGAAGACAAGATATCAAGCAACGATGAAAATTTGAATGGTATCAAAAACTTGAGATCTTTGTTGTTTGATCTCCTACAGAAAACGCCCAAGGAAATCCTTGATCTCATCTATGTAAGGGGACCGGGTAGGAATTATATGACCACAATCATGCTCAACGATCGCAGAACAATCACTATCATATAGAGAAGCAAGTTCCTTGCTAGCTTGGTTAGCTATCTGTCTGTCTTTACCATGTTCATTACCAAAAATATGAAGAGAAGGGCACTTGATAGGGCCACACTCCATCTCCTTCATCCGGAGGGCAAAGCCAGAGCACAGGACTACAAATTTAAAGTCCATTTCACCTTTCAGCTTTTCTTGTTGTGCAGAGATCAAGGCAGTCATTGCTGCTCCCTGTGAAAATCCCAAGATTCCATCAAATGGTCCTTCTTGGGAAAACACATTCTTCAAGTGTGATACCGAAATATCATATCCATTAGTTTGCTGCTGGTATTGAAGTGGATCAAATGGACCATCTGCTACCTTCCAGTCAGCAGCACTACTTCCATCAAAGTTGGGTGCCACAAACCATGCAAACTTCTTCTTGCAATTATCCAAAGGTGGAGGAGGACTAGGTGGCGATGACGATGCACAATTCACATTGAGCTCAGGCATGGGGGTTTGGTAAATGAATGGCAATTCATGAGGTGCGTCGATAAAAACAAATTCAGTCATTTTCTTGAGTTTCTTGGCTAGTGATGCTGTTCTGCCTTTGAAACTGGATGCATTCTGTCGGAACCCATGCAAGCACAATATTCTCAGTTTTCTTGAGGTCCTTGGATCTGAACATTAACCATCGGAATGTTATAAATTGCCCTTTTGGTAAATTATAGAGGGCATTTTAAATTGCATGTGCTTCAAATTTCAGGAGACTTGAATTTTTCAGTAGTCAGTACAATGTACCAATTGTAAAATCAACCATTAGTTAACTTAAAATTTGACAAAACACATGTGAAAGCAAGGTGTATGGAGCAATATGGATCACAGACCTTACCATCTCCCCTAGGCACTTGAGGCAAACACATAGTAGTATCTGAAGAAAAATTCTGGAATTCAACACCTGGCAATGATGTTTTTGATTCACCATTTTCAATTAATTGTGTTGACCTAACGGCCTTTCCCTGTTTCTGACATAGCTCACAAACGTACTGTGTAGATTCATTCTGGTGCACCACAAAAATATCAGAAGCAAGAAAAGAGAACAAAGAACCCCAGCAAACAAATAGAAAAAAGATTGGAGTCAGGAAATTAAAGATGATGGAGAAGGGATAAATTTTCTGGAGTACCAATTCAGAGATGTAGTTAATCCAAGTTATAGGGCCCATGGCTTTAGGACAAATGTTATTCAAATGCGAGCATGCTTGAAACCCTATTTTGAGGCCTATGGACTACAGTAATAGTAGGGGGCTTACACAATCAGCTCATGAACCTCATTTGAGAAAAATCCAACTATTTTCCCAATAACAAACTTAAATTCTGGATCAGAAGCAAGTCACATTATTAGTATTACCCAGAACTGGTTACAAGTAAGTCAGCTCAAAAAAAGCAACACTCAAGTTAAGCTCAGTTAGTAAGCAAAAATAATCAGAACCAAACTCTTCTTTAGAAGTTCATGGGCACTTCACAAACTAGCATATATAACACAGTTCTTAGTTTAGTTCTCCAAAACAGCAGCATGCTTGAGACTGCTAGATCCAGTATACAATATCAGATTCAGGAGATATTAACGACTTCTTTTTCTTTCCATTTACTTTGTCTGCTTTCTAACTCCTTCAAAATGATAAACTTCAGACATGCAAACAGAAAATGTTGGCATAAAGATAATAGATAATATATACATTATCAGATCATACCTGGCAACTACCACAAACCAAAACAAGCATTCGGCAGTAAGCACACCGGCAGCGAGAAGAGTAATCATCAAATGAACATTGACAAATAAGACAGGTCCCAATAACATTAGCATCTGAACTTCCAACTGATATCCTACAGTTAGAGGGAATGAGATAAGGATTCTTTTCATCCACTGTTGCAAAACTACCTTTTCAAAATCAATGTAATACCAATATTCCAATCAAAACAAGATAGTAAGATACTCATACAAATTCTTGCCTAAAAGTGATGTGAGAATTAAGAGACATACCGGTGATCAAAAACAAAATTTTTTCCTTTGAAAAACCCACCATCTGGGAATTGCTCCAAATACCGTTGTATGCCACCAAATAACTGCAATTAATACAAAATTACAAGAAATAATGATCATCAGCTCTAAGGCTTTCTTGATCATGTTTCATAACAAATTATTATAGAAGGATACACTACCACAAGACTCCCATATCCACAGTCAATATTCCATTGCACACTGATAAAAAGGAACTTATGACTTAGGAGGCTCTTTTATAAGGTGATAAGCTGTAACAATATGAACACCTTATGAACATAATACATGATCATTGCATATTGATCCAAAATCCTTTTTGTTTCCAAAAAGGGGGTGAGTAGGGAAAAGGGAAATTCAGATTTTACCTGAAACACATTCTCAAACCCAGCACCTTTTGACCTAATATATGCCGATGCCATTTCACACCTGATTCCACCAGTACAATACCTGTAACCAACAAGTGAAATTCCACAGTGTAAGTAATTAGCAATTACAAGTTACTGAAAAGTATAGAATGATCATGACATGGAAAATGCTACCCCGAAATCACTGATCGGATATCTACCAGATCATAATTCATAATTAGAATCACCCACAAATGTCATAAAAGGAAAACTTACATGAGTATATTTTTTCCTTTCAACCGCTCCCCATTGTCATCTATCCAAGAGGACAAATCACTAAACTGCCTAACTTGTGGATCCAAAGTTTCAACATTTGGCACATCAAACTTGCCAATTCTTGTTTCATACAGATTCCTTGCATCAAGTAAAACAAGGCCTTTTTCGGGACTCTCACTGTCTACAAAACAACATGATCACACAAACGATGAATAGAATAATCAGGTTTCAATACTAACCACCAAAACATAACCGAATGTTCTAGACAGTGAAAATAAAAGTGAGAAATAAACATGTTAACAGAGTAACACAGAACTAAGATAAATAAAAAATAACAAGATATATACATGAATGGATAATAACGTTACAGCAACTACTGGTATTGTGGAGGGAAGAGAGATGCTTTCCGGCATTTGAGATATTCGGTGACTTTAACAGTGGATGGGAACTGAGAGTAACAAGTTCGTGGACGATTCGAATAGAGAGGGAAGTGAAACCACATTCCTGGGCTACTTTGTCGTTTAATGGATGATGACAAGTGGCGAGCTTGAAATCAGTGTGGTGAAACAAGGTGCTGTAGGCTTTGAGGGCTTGGATGTGATTCCCGAGAGAGGATAAGTTGCCGCCAACCTGTGTGAAGAGCAATGAGTTGGGAATGAAAGGGATAAAGGAGGAAATGAGAGGAACACTTACGGTGACATTGACGCCGTGAGAAGAAAGGCGAACACGACCGAGGAGGCTGAGGGAGGAGCAGTTGGAGTGGTAGAAGGTGAGGAGGTCGTCGAGGTTGGGAATTTCGGCGTACTTGTAATAGAGGAGCACGCCGTACTTGTCTTCGGACATAGTAGGGTTTAGGGTTTATGCACGCCGGTGCTGTCACTGCGGTTGCGCGATTCAACAGCGTGGTTTGGGTTGGGGCTGGGCTAGGTCCGGTTGCCCCGTATCCTTTTTGTTTTTTTTTTCTTTATCATTAAATTAATCACATACTCATAGGCCTATATGTTGGATATTTGATCGTTTACGTTCTTAAACATGTGATAGTTTAATCTTAAATATTAACAACAACAAAATTATTCAGTATCTGAATGGCTGGCTAAAAAGTATGGATGATTAAGTCTGTGAGATTATTTTAATTTTTATTATTAAATTAAAATATTAAATGATCAATTTATTATTAAATTATGCATTCAATAACTGAATTTTCATTTTTTCAAAAACTAAATTCTCATTAATCCATTATGTTGATATATTTAATAATTAATTTTAAATTTTTAGACTTTTGATTTTGAAGAGGAGCATATTTGGATTGAGGTATCTTCATCAAATTCGTTGTCTCCTAGTATTAGAAGATGTATAATCTTTCCTGATCTTTTCAGTTGCGTTAAATATGTTTTTAATGTCTTAAATTTGGGATATTTGTTTTTAGTGCTTCAAATTTTAAGTTGTTATTTTTAATTCTCGAAATTTGTATAATATATTTTTTTAGTTCTTTTTCACCAGTTGAGTCAAATGGGTAATAAGATATTTGTAATTTTGTGATAATTTTTTTATCGTTTGAAATTGATTTTTTTTATTGTAAAAGTTAAAATACGATTTTTGACTGTATAACACTGTTAGGATAAAGTTAATAAAAAGGCAAAAACACTAAAAGGGGACAATTTTATAAATTATTTATCAAAAAGGGACTCTTTTAAAATTATTTCTGGGGGTCTGTTTTTTTATTACAAAGCGCTCCCCAGACAAGCGCGCACGAGGGAGCAGCAGGGTAGCGCCCCTGACGCGGGCGCGTCTGGTAGCGCCCTGCCACTGGGCGTCCCTGCTCCAGGCTCGACCCCAAGCGCCTAGGGACCAGGCGCGTCCCTCCCCCACCCCCTCCAGCCCGATAAAGGGCGATCCCCCCACCCCACCCCCTCCTGGTCCCCCCCTCACCCCACTCCCTCCTTCTCCCTCAACCTCTCCTCTGTCCCCAGGCTTGTCCCCCCCCCCCCTCCCTCTCCCAACACTTCATTTTTGTTTCCCTTCTCCCAGCAAGCAAGGTATGTTATTTTTTTAATTGTTTCAAATTTATTTATTTTTTATAAATTGTTATATTTTATTATTTAGATATTTTTTTTTGCAGATAGTCATCTTGTGTACAAGAAAATTGTATTAACTCACAACTCAACAAGTTTATTTTCTTTATCTTTATATATTTTTGTTGTTAGTTTAATTTGTTTATTATTTTAGTTATTTTTTATTAATTATATAACAAATTGTTTATTTTTGTTACGGTTGTTTAATTTTTAGATATAAATTTAATTAAGATTCATAATAAATATTACTGTAATATTGTTATTAGGCGTATTTAAAAAAGAAAGGCATATTTTATATATATATATATATATATATTTCTGAAATTGGTGAAATTGAGGAAAAAAATATATATATTTTCTGAAAGTTGAGAAAAAAAATCGTCAATGTGAAGAAATTATTTTATATTATATATATATGTTTATTGAAATTACTGAGATTGACAAACAATAAATATATATATATATATATATATATATATATATATATATATATATATATATATATATATTCTGAAAATGAAGAAAAAAAATTCCTCAATGTGTAGAAATTATTTTTTATTATATATACATATATATATATATGTATATATATATATATATGTATATATATATATATGTTTTTTGAAATTGTTGAAATGGAGAAAAAAATATATATATTTTCTGAAAATTAAGTAAAAAATTTCCTCAATGTGAAGAAAATTTAAATTACGTGTTTGTTTCTAAAATTTAAATTACGTGTTCATTTCTAAAATTTAAATTACGTGTTCGTTTCTAAAATTTAAATTACGCGTACGTACTTGATTTTATTTATTATTTATGATATGTGTGACTATTAATTTTTTTTTCTTTCTATACAGGAGTTTTCATATGGCTAGTTCGTCATCTTCTCATCATTATGACGTGGCATCTGGACCATTAGAGGATGATTTATTGTGGATGCAAAAAAATCATGTATCCCAACATATTTAGAATGGTGCTAATGATAGGACATTAAAAATCCGACGAGTCACACCACTGTACAATCATAGAGAAGCACCACCCGAAGAAATTATTCCTCTATTACAAATTTTGGGTTTGTACCCGATAATGAAATTGGCGCAGTTGAAAGTGAATGGAGCATTGGTGAATGCTTTTATTGAAAGGTGGAGGCCAGAAACGCATACATTTCATTTGAAGTGTGGAGAGGCAACTATTACACTTCAAGATGTTTCTGTGCTACTTGGTATTCCTGTGGATGGAAGACCATTAATTGGAAATACAAATATTGACTGGTTTGAGTTGTTTCATGAATTATTGGGTGTCATGCCTGACGATGCTGCAATTGATGGGAACTCAATTAAATTGAGTTGGTTGTCTTCTCATTTTGCAAATATTCATGATTTTACAGGCAACCAAGAAGGCCTTGAAAGATTTGCTTGTGCTTGGATCTTACGATTCATAGGAGGGGTAATGTTTGTTGACAAAAGCAGCAAACGAGTGCATTTGAAATATTTGCAGTTTCTGAGAGACTTTAGAGAGTGCAGCAGTTATGCATGGGGAGCTGCTGTTTTGGGTAACCTTTATAGAGAGATGTGCATCGCAACCGACTATAATACTAAATCAATAGGCGGTTTCACTCTCTTGATTCAATTATGGGCATGGGAACGATGTCCAACGTTAGCCCCCTCAGTTATTCCTCCACAACAACAAAACGCGCCACTTGATTACAGGTATACTTTCCTTTACTATTTTGAATTCATTATTAATAAACATGTTTGGTTGATGTTAATCATTATTCTATGTAACATTTTATTTTGTTATTTAATTTTTTGTGAAGATGGTTGGGAGGTGAATTGCATCATATAGGCAATGACAATTTAATTGAGTTTCGTCGTAAATTAGATGTCATGAAACGCGACGAGGTAACAATTTTGATGTTTGTTTATTAAATGATGTTGTATTTCTTAATTAATTTATTAAATTTAACTTTTATATTATGGACATGTATCATACAACTTATTTGTTTTCAAAAAGTGGAATGGCACCAGCCGGATAGAGTCATGAGACAATTTGGAATGCAACAACCTATTCCGGGACCAGTAATGCAACCCAACAACATACATGACTTGACATTAAAGGGAAAGGAAGGAAAAAATTGGATGCGACTAATGCAACCCGCGCTTAATGAATGGAATAGTCGCTATGAAAGGAGAGTAGAGCAAACGCCGCCACAAACAGGGACCCTCAGTCTGAACTCTGAATATATGAGGTGGTACAGGCGTAAAACAAAAGTTTATGTCGATCCAAAACATGCAAGAAGAGGACTATTGGTATACATTGTCCATTATAATTTAGAAAAGAATGTTGCGCTTATTGAAGATTATTTTAATAACTATTCATTTATTTTCTATGCAGGGTGAAATCGCCGAAACACTACATTTTATGGTGTCGCCTATTGGGAGAAGGGTTTGTACTTTTGACGATTTACTGCCATGTATCGAGAAGATCACTCTTTTGTCTGAGGTAGAGGATAGGATACTTGAGGTACATGAAGATGCTCCCCCTTCTCAGCCACAATTTGAACATCAACAGTTTAATATACTACGGCAAAGTGTGGAGACTCGAGGCTTAGCGCGATGTCGGGAAACTGTTGATGCAGCAACATATAGTTTGCCTCCGATGCCAGAACGACAACATGGAATGTATTACACACCGCCGGCATTCACCTAAGAACCGTCTCAGATGCCGCCGATGTATTCATACCCACATAATTTTCAACCAGGGTATAGTTTTGCAGGCATATTTGGGTCCTCTCCTTCTTCAACGGGAACTCCTTCATTTACCCAAAGTGGTCAAGTATCGACCCCAAATGCCCCACTTGCTGGTCCGTGGAATGTACCTGGAGATATACCCGACATGGACGACTTATTAGGGGTCGATTTACGTCATGATTTCCCTGCCGAGGTTGACCAAGTGGATGAAAGGGCGAATCCTAGAAGAATAAATCCTGATAGGGCAGCTAGAAATTGGGACCGACCATGTGGGACTTCGTCGCGGCATCACAGACATAGTGATGATTGATAAATAATGAGTTTACATTTTTTCCGCATGGTTTAACATTTTCATGTACTTTGTATTATTTTTTTCCATGTGTTTCATATTGTCATGCACTTTGTATGATTTTTTTTCATGTTAATTTTACATTATTGTCACTTCAACGTTTCAATCTTATTGTGCAATGCTTTTAAAATAAATAAAAATAAATAACCATAATGTTAATGACACATAAACCAAAAGTGATCTCTAACGTAATTTAATGGCCAAATCAAAAAAGAATTGACCAAATCAAAAATCATTTTAAAACATTTTAGGATTTCAAAATGTATTTTAGGTGAAAATGTATTTTATTGAAAATGTACTTATATATACTTCAAAAATAGAGAATAATAAAATATAAAAAAATAACAAATAATACTAATAATAAAAATGAAAAAAAATTAAATTTTTGATAAACAAATTAAAAAATATACAATTTAGAGTGTATAAAAAATAATCTTATTGAAATTTTGGGGTGGGGGTGTGGGAATATAAAAAAATAACAAATAATACTAATAACAAAAATGAAACAAAATTTAAATTTTTGATAAACAAATTAAAAAATATACAATTTTGGGGTGGGGGGGTGTGGGAAGAAGCTGGGGGGGTGTGAGAAGAAGAGGCTGGGGGTGTGGGAAAGGGCTGGGGGTGTTTGGGGGGGGGGGGGGGGCAGGCGTCTGGCTGCCCTGCGCTAGCAGTAGCGCCTGCAGCAGGGGCGCCAGTGGAGCCTGACCCTTGGGCGCTACCAAAGGCGTCCGTGTCAGGGGCGCTACCCATTGTGCCACGTGTCAGGGGCGCCAGTGGAGCCTGACCCTTGGGCGCTACCAAAGGCGTCCGTGTCAGGGGCGCTACCCATTGTGCCACGTGTCACGTGCACAGTGGAGGTGCCTGTCTAGGGGGCGCTTTGTAATAAAAAAACAGACCCCCCGGAAATAATTTCAAAAGAGCCCATTTTTGGTAAATAATTTGTAAAACTGCCCCATTTTGGTGTTTTTGCCTAATAAAAAATTTAAAGTAATTTTTAAAGTTGTTAATGAGTTTTTAGTTATTTATTGACTTGATGATGATTTTTAATGGCAAAAAAGTATACTTTAAAATAAAAATTAAATTTTAACATTAAAAAATTGTTATAATTGTGAATTTCTTTTTTTTTAATCTCATATTGTGCAAATGGTCTAAAAAAACATGTGAATTTTAAAGAATAAAAAATAACTTTAAATTTAAAGGATTAAAAATAAAATTATTTACATTTAAATGACTAAAAATATATTTAAGCACTTTTCAGTTTAATGAATTAGCAATTATTCCCTATTAAAAAAAAGTATAGACTTTTAATTAATTCATTCCATTTTTTAAAGGAGAGTTTATTCCTACTCCTATTAAATTCATTTTAACAAATAGTTTAGTAATAGTCAAAATATAAATTCGAATATAAATATTTAAAATTATTTTAACAATATTTTATTATATTTAATATTAATTAGAAAGCTTAATTTTTTATTAAAATAATTTAAATTTGCAAATTATATTTTTTAATAGCTTAATATATTGTTGATACAATCAATAGTTTTTCTTATTCCTTATAAATGAACAAAATTAAAAACACTAAGAATTAAACAGAATCTTTCTCAAAAATATTAAGGACCGTGATCCTTTTAAAAAATATGTATATCAATGCCATTATGTTACAATTAACGATGATAACTAATTTAAAACTATTTGAAAATGATAAAAGACTAAAATATAAAGAAGAAAATTGAACAAAAAATAAAACATAAAATACTAAATATATATTTTATTTGTTAAGAGGTTCTAACTCCATTAGTTGAGAAAGATATGTATTTTAGTGTAAATTCTCTAACAATATCTTTAATTCCTATCCATAAAAAAATATTCTAACTTATAAAAAATGGAACATTTTTAAGTTGTTTTGATTTTCTATTTTCAATTCTTTGTTATTTTTTATTTTGCTTACTTGATCCCTTCTTCTTCTTCTTTTTATGTAAAAGCCATCTTCATTTTCATTGTTCCTTTTGAAAAATAGTTTTTGAGCGACTTTTTATAAAATAAAATAACTTTCAAAACTAAAAGAAAAAGCACGATCAAAGTCATCAAACACATTCATTATTTTATTATTTTTTAAATTCGAATTTAAAATTCCCCCCTCAATTTTTATTCCTATGAAACAAATAAAAGATTGATCATTATTATTCCCCAAAACAGAGTGGCGGGGATTGAAAAAATTCATTTGCTAACAAAGTCGTTTAAAAATTAAATTTTCCCTCGCAGAAAGAAAGAAAAAAAAAAGCTTTGTTTATTTTGTTTTATTCTAAGTTAATTTTGATTTGATTGGAAACTGGTGGATGTCTGTTCCAATGACACCTAGCATGTTGAACCGCGATTTATGCCGGAATTCATACACTCGCAGATCCTACTCCCACGTATGACAAAACACCTAACAATATTCTTACCGTTTCACTTGCAAATAAGTCAATTTTTCCACAACACCATGACACATTATGTCATGTAACATTTTTCCAACTATTAACTTGTTAATGATGAACAGCTGTAGCCGTAAAAATTCAAAAGTTCTTTAGCGCCGGTTGAAGTATTTCTTGTACTTTGACTTGTAACCAAGTTGTCTTGCATATTTCCACGCTTAAATGTGTGAACACTGAACAACTCATGTGAAGACAGGACTTTATAGTTAATCAATCATTTTTACCCTGTTACAATTTACTCTTTCCTTGTAAGCAGCGTACGGTAATTAATTAATTGTTATTATTATTTTATGATTTTTAATTAATAATTCTGAATCAATAAATATCCCGCTCTGGTTCCCACCTCTTTACCAGTTACTACTAGAGAAATAAGGTTTGGCTTGATTTTAGGGTATGATGGCATCTACATCCACATTTCGTTGGCCGATGTGGGAGCTCTCGACCGTGTCGTCGTGGCCAGGGACGTTGGCGTCGTACATAAGTCCTCGGTGGTCCCCACGGAGGTTACTAAGGTGGTCGGGGATGATGAGCGTGTCCATTGTCGACGAGTTGGTGTGGAGAGTCGTGACGGCGTTTGAATCTGTGGCTCTCGTTTCCATGCTCTGTTTTTTCTTCTTGTTCTGTGGCTGCACCATCTGATCTGAACCCGTTGTTGTTGCGGCAGAGACAATCCATCTGACTGCGCCTTGTCACACCCAATCTTCTTTCCCCTTTTCTCCCATTTTCAATTTTGCTATGCGTCTTAAATGTGTATGCCTTTTTTTTCTGTAATGTAAATTTTGTCTAATGCTATTAGAAAAATAGAACTAGAAAGACAGTGCCTGAACAAGGTTATAGTTTTTGCTGCTATTGTGAATTGTTCTCTCAAAATTCATATCTCTACCTTTCTGGGATTTCCAATGTTATACCGCGATGCATTTGGCGTTAGCTCTGAATTGAGCATGTTTAAGCTCTTTTATTCTGTGTGTATGTATACAAAAAGAGTAGAGAATAGAATGGGATTTGAATTTGTCACAATAATGTTATCCCCAACCTCTCTGTTTCAGTGTTGGAGCGTGCTCACCGGAGAAACCAACATTGTGTTTCGGACGGACGACGCACGTTGATTTGTAACTGATTACTACTAATGTTCAAAGAAAAAAGTAAAGAATTTGAATTCAAAAAAAAGGTGAAAAATACATGTATTTTTAAATTTTCAGTAGTTTAAAACAAAAGAAATTAGAAAAAAGTGAAATCTTTTTTATTAAATAAAAAGTAAAAGATAATAATTTATTATCTATCTATTATTATTATTATTAAATGAATGTTTTGATGGCATCTAATTTTCTAACTTTTGCTATTGAATTAAATTATCTCTCATCCCTCAAATTTTAATTTCAAATTTATTCTCTTTTCCTATCTTTGTCTTCAACCTTCCTTTTTCTCTTTTCTTTTTCTCTTTCCTTTTTCATTTTATCATCCTCTATCTCTTGTCCTTTACCTCACTGCAAGAGAAGTCATAGTCAATGAGCAACATTGATGTCTATACTATGGTTCCTGACATCGTTTACACCATCCTTAGCCCTCACATATAGTGGTTCATACCTCCCTTTTCTCTCATCAATGAGCAACACTCTTTGCTTATTTTCTTAATGTTTTATGCATTGTCATTTGTCAAACTTGGTTTCAGAAACAAGAACCATGTATTTTTGTTCCAGTAAAAAGAAACACAAAAAGGTTGAAGGAATCTTGCTTTACATGGTAAGATTAAATTAATAATGACTAATAATATAAAAATGTTAGTATATAATCAGTGAGATAAAATGTGATAAATAATGATTTGGAGAATTTGAGATTCATCAAATAACTTATGTTTGCTTATTTTCTTAATGTTATTTTATTTGGTGTTAGAGATGGTGTATAAAATTATGTTGATCGTCTTCTCTTCATATTGTATATGATGTTGGGTCTATGCCAAGGGCAGCAAGGGTAATGTTTTGTCTATTTATAGGTCTTCTTAAATTCTAAATTGAATACGAATGGTCTGAAACATATGGAACAAATTTAACTGATATCTATTGTCTCCTGTGGTAGGATTTTTTTAGGTTTAGAGGAAAAGAATATCCTTAATGACAAACATAAGATCCTTCATTTATGAGGTTGTTATCATTACACCTTTTTCTCTATTTCGTTGTCTTCTATTTATAGAAGCTAAATTGTCTCTCTCAAATGTGTTTTTTGTTTTCTTTTCAAATAATCGATTATGATAAATACTATTTTTTTATTGCAACACATTTTTATAAATATTTTCTCATTCCCTTGACAGTGTTATGATATTAATATTAGAAAAGGAAACATATTTTCTATTATTTTTAAATAAATACTTCAAGAACACGAATAAAATAAATGTGTAACAGTAATATTAAATTGTATGAAACTAAATCTTAATCCTACTCATTCAAATCTAAAATAAAATAAATATTGAATTTTATGAAATTAACCTTAATTCTAAATTATATATTTTTATACAGAAAATGACATTCCCAAAAATATATATAACACAAATTTTTGAGATAAAAATTAATTAATCCAAATATTGTAATTATCAATGAATAAAATTATTAAATTAATGGAAATAAAAATATTATGTGAATATAATTTTTTTCAAAATAAAAATATTATACAAAATACAACACATGGGGATAGTTTTATATATATATATATATATATATATATATATATATATATATATATATATTTGTTAAAATAGAAATTATACATAACACATGAGGATGAACATTTTTTTTATGAAAGTAAGTAGATTATTTTACACCTAAATACAAGCTTCCAAGCTCAAAGTTTGAAGTCATTAAACCGATATTTTGAAGATCATAATTTGCCTGAAAATTTCATAGTGTGTTTGTATTTGGTTCAAACTCATGATTATTTAATATTTATATCATCCATAGATATAAATGCAGTATACCATTGTTCTTTTGGTTTCTCTTCGGTACAGTTGGTACCTTGTGTTAATGAAGATGTTTTCTTTGCCGATTTTCAAAAAAAAAAATCTATTGTTTAATTCTTCCATGGTATACATAATCGTTAATGTCACATGTTCCATATTAGTTAAAGTTATAAAGAATGTGAGGAATTTTCTCACAACTTTACTCAAATTTGTAAAAATGGATATGATCTAAACACGCAAACACATGAATGTGGTTTTCAAGGAAGTTTTCTAAAATCTATGGTAAACATCTCAAAATTGATTCATTATATTTATAATATTTATTTCTAAAATACTAACACATTCTTGATAATAATGCAGATTTGCACACTACAACAAAATTTCAGTGCATTTTGAATCGACACTAAATATATTCTGGTAAGTGCTTATAGGAAATAATGTTTTCAGATTCAATACTCTTGCTTCCAATTTACAAATTCAATAATTATTGACAATACACTTTCTGATATAAAATTCTAAAGAAAGATATGTTGAAATTTTCTATTCCAATAATTAACGTGGGCTAATATTATAAGATAATTATATTAGTTATTTATCATTAGTGTGTTTTATTTTATGTCAATCTTGGCTCATTAGGAGATAATGAGAATCCTATTAGGTTAACACACTATAAGAAAGCTATGATCCCCAATATATCGAGCCATCACATATAGTTTTTCTTCTCCCAATCTGAAGAGTTATGAAGGTTCTATTAAGAAATAAAGAGGTTCCGATTGAGGAAGAATCTTGAAGCCACCGGTTACGCTGTTAGTCGGTTATCTATTCTGTAATAGATCCTAAGAAGAGTATATAGATCAGAAATCACCTATGGATTCAGATTCTGCTGCGTTTATTTGATCAACCATTATGGATCCAGATATTCCTAAAACTCTTCATGATAATCTAACTAATGTGTTCTTGGTATTTTATAAGGATCCCCCAAAATTCCCATAAGTGGTATAAAAGTCATCATTACTGTTAGATTATTGGAAATTAAAATTGTTAGGTTTGTCTTATATCTATGTTATTTTGTTACGTGAACCCTAATTTTATTTTGGATTTATTTTTCATCGAATTGATTAAAAATTAGTGGGACTATTCTTTTTTTTTTTCCAGTTCTTCATTACATTGATGAAAATGTGAGAAAATGTTTATTTAGTGGTTGGTACCTTTTGTAAATAGCACCTTAGTACTTTGCAGGCTAATGGAATATCTATGTTCGAAAATTCTGCCATGCGAAGTCATTGGTCACTTGAGCTATGTCGATTGCAATGTTAAGGCATGATTTTCATCACCAATTACTAATGATTTAATCCTTTAAAGAAAAATTTAATGTCATTGGGACATTGTCTTTATAAAATTGTGTTATGTAATTTAAAAAAGGATGTATGAAATTATCAGTTTGACAAATAGTATTTATGACTGGAGTTAAAAAAATTAAAGCATTTACTTTCATTCAAGAGAATAAAACCTTTTTTTATTTTCTTTATGAATTGCGTATATGATTTACATTTTTTCATATACAAATCTAGTATTATTTATGGATGTGATATTTACTTGTTGGATTTTAAGTATAGATCAATGATAGTGTTAAGTATAATTTAAGGATATTATATTTATTTGTTGTAATTAATGTTTTATATTTTTTGCTATCATGATTGGGTGTAAATTTAGAAATAACATATCCTTTCCATTTATTTGTATGTCTAGTATTTTATTTAATTAAATTAATCCACACAATATATTGCCAAAGTAATTTTTATTGTAAAAATTGATTTGATTAAAATTACATAGACATCAGTAGAAAATTATTTATGCGAATTGTGTTCAGCCCAAAGGAAAACGAAATTTAGCCAAATAATATTGTACTTGTGATGATAAATGCGTGACAATTATGAGATGTTTTCATGTAAATAATAGTGAGTCCAAAGAAAGACTATTATTCGACAAAATTTATTGTCAATATTTAATCATTGCATTGAGAGTACTAATTACAAATTAATTTTTCTACGAATTAATGTTATGCTAGGTATCTTGTGATGGGTCTGTTCTGCAAAATATTTACATGTTCTATTATATATATTTTTATATAACTAAATTATACATGAAAGTCGTGTAATTTTAAGACCTCTCATTTATTATATTAAATTGTCTTGTATTTTTTGGTTAAATTGATTGAAACAACATGTTGTCAATGTAACCTTGTTGCGTAAGTTGATTTGATTGAATTTACATGGATGTTGCATGAAATTATTCGTGTGAATTGTGCTCGGCCCAAAGGAAGACATAATTTAGCAAAATAATTACATTCTTGCGATGATAAACATGTGATGATTATAAATAGAGTGGTTTTCTATGTGAATAATGAAATGTTCAAAGACAATCATTATTTGACGGGAGTAATCATCATATAAGATTTCCATGTGAGTAGTGGAGTGCCCAAAGACAACCTTTGTTTTACAGGACTTATCACCCATGTTTAATCAATGCATTGAGAGGATCACTTGCAGTTAGTCTTTTTCAATCCTAAGATTGAGGATTAATGGTGTGCTAGGTATCTTGTTTGGGTCTTAAAATTTACCATAAAGGTTATTTGTGCATTGTATGTTTATTGTTCTCTTCTTTAATTGTTGTTGTTACTACTATGGTTTAAATTACTCATATTATTTGAATCTCAAATATGCATGTATAAAATTTAGAGTTTGAAAAGGGAGTCAGTTGAGAGTTGATGATATTGCATAACTTTTTATTTTTTTTAAACAAGAAAACAAGATAAGAAATTTCCTTGTTACTTTTGTAGGATGATGCATATAAAAAAACGGAGTTTCAATTACACTATTTAGTGTGTGAAGAAGGGTAAACTTCTCATTTTTGTTTGTTTTAAAATTAATTTAGTTTTGTACTGAAGGACGTTAGTGGGTAGATTTTGGTTCTATTACTCACAAAAGCATGTCTATACAATGCTACCTATGGAGTCATCTGCCAAGTGATAATGAAAAATTCTTCTACGTGGGCGATGACATAAAGTTGCAGTTGAAACTATGAGAACTTTTATGTTGCTTTAAAAGACTCAATTTTATTTGAATTTGGTTGAGACATATATTGAGTTATTTATTAGACCAAATTTTATTTCTGATTTGGACAAATTCAATTATTCTTGTTCAATTAGAATTAATAAAGTTAGTCTCTCGTGTGATTCAAATGTTGCAAGTTATGAGTTCTTTTATGAATATTTGAGTGTTCTTATTGCAAACAATTTTGGGTGGTACAAAACTTAAAATTAAATGAGAATTTCATTACTTTATAACATAAGCACTTAAGTCATATCTCTTAATAGAGAATTTGGATGCTTGTGTTATAGGATATTCTGGATCCTTTATATTGGTTGGACCTTATAGTCTATGTTGAGTATATAAAGGAAAAATAAACAAACCAAATGGAATTTAGGTGCTGAAAGAAATAAGGATGTCTTAGAACTAATACATGCATATATTTGTGTTCTATTCCTTATGGATTCATGGAATAAACAAATGTATTTTATTATATTCATAGATGATTCATCTTTATTTAATTATAAGTTTTGGCCTTTAGACATTTAGTCTTTCAAAGCTGAAGTTGAACTTTAACTAGGAAAGAAAATTATGGTCGTCAAATCTGACCACGGGAGATACTATGGTAAATATGACATAAGGTACAACGTTTAGAGTCCCCTATGTGTTTTTTTCAATAATTGTAAAAAATTTCTACAACATATAGTGTTAGGTAAACCTACCATGAACAAAGTTGTAGAATGATGAAACTAGACTTGTACAGATATGGTAAGAAGTTTGATTCTTCTATACCAAAGTCGCTTTGGGGAAAGACATTAAAGAATGCAATTTATATCTTTTTAGGGTACCAATTAAAGTAGTCATTAAGAACCCCTATAGGTGTTCAGCCGAAACAATGCCTTATAGGTTGCATGAAGGTAAGCTGGACTTAAAGATAATTAGTTACAATTTTTTTTGTTACATTTAAAGTTCTCATGTGTATAAGTTTTAAAATCTCACTTTAAAATCATGTTTGAGACGTGTAAGACTCCTCGAAAAAATTGAGTTTGGAGGGGAAGGAAACATAAGGAGTGTTGTCTTTAAAGAATAACTTATTATTGACAATAGAAAAGTTTATGTACTTATCATTGTACAAGAAATGGATATGATAATTAAATAATGATGTTACTCCTAACATTATTAAAAGACAAGACAACACTGAGATTCTCTCTCAAACACCATCTAAAGTTCAAACTCAATAGCCTAAAAAAGTGTCATTACCGACCAGAGAGGGTCGTGCGGCAGTTTGGGTGCACGCAGACCATTCCAGCTCCTCCTGTCGATTCATGGGTGTCGTATGATGATATACACGACAGGTGGATGCACTACTCGGATCATATCGTTTCAGCAGGTGAGGTGTGCGTTGTGCCAAGTCAGTGTGTCAGTGACTACATGGACTGGTTCTTCCGCATCTCGCATCCTTTCATGACACCAGGCCACGCATTAGATCCTCTGCCTGATGGTCATGCCCCATTTTAATAACATGCGTGTATATAGACACAAATGGAATACACAATCAATGGAAATAAATAAAATTAACATTACTAATGAAAATAAATAAAACCAACAATACTGATGAAATGGGTTCATGTACAATATTTGTATATACATGAAATATCAATATAAAATATGTAAATAAACTACGTCTGATCCGTGCGCCGCCTGCGCTTAGACCTAACATATACTAGATGGTCCTATGTCACACTCCTGGCCATCCTGAGGCATTCTTCGATCACCTCATGTGTCGATGAGCCTGACGTGACCACCCCTAGACTCAGATAGCGCTCCAACCTCTCAGCAATCTCATCACAAACTTCCTGTTAAATACAAAACAAATAGATTACACAAATTATTATGCAAATATTGATGTAAATGACGTAAATTATTAGTATTACTTACCACTGCATGTCTAGACTCCTCCACAGATGTCGACGATGCTCCTAGCTCCGACACGTGAAGGATATCCGTCTGTGGGGCCAGAGGGACGACTCGGGGGTGCGGGGCATGACCATCAGGCAGAGGATCTAATGCGTGGCCTGGTGTCATGAAAAGATGCGAGATGCGGAAGAACCAGTCCATGTAGTCACTGGCACACTGACCTGGCACAGCGCACATCTCACCTGCTGGAACGATATGATCCGAGTAGTGCATCCACCTATCGTGTATATCATCATACGACATCCATGAATCAACAGGAGGAGCAGGAATGGTCTGCATGTATCCAAACTGCCGCACGACCCTCTCTGGTCAGTAATAAACAACATGCGAAGATCCACTAGAGAAAGGAAAAATATAATTTGATATGATTATGTCATATTTCTTGAAGAACACGAATATGACATTAGGTTGACTGAGAATGTCTAATTGACCTTAGTTAAGTCATGTTGTGTTCTAACTCTCAAGTGAATTGATGTAATAAATGATGCAATAAAATCGATGGTTGAACATGACATTTAGGATATCATCAAATTACTTGAAAGTGTGAAACCCATAAGTTGTATATAAGTATCTATAGTCGAAAGGGATTCAATGGGTAATATTGAAATATATAAAGTTTGTCTTGTCACCAAAATTTTTACAAGAAGGAAGACATTGATCACAAAGAAGTTTTCTCTCTGATTTCTTAGAAAGACTTTCTTAGGATTATAATGACACTGTAGATCATTTTAATACTTGTTTTGCATAGATGGATGTAAATATTATATTTCTAAATAGAAACATTGATGAAACACTTTATATGGTGCAACCAGAAAACCTTGTTTAAGATGATTTAAAGTCTATGGTATACAAACTAAAGAAATCCATTTATGCTTTTAAACAAGTCTCTCGTCTATGGTATTACAAAATTCATCAAGATTATCTCTTATGGTGTTGAGGTAAATTTGGTTGATGATTGTGTGTGCTAAAAGTTCACTGGATTAAATTTATTCTTTTGGTATTATATGTTGATGACATCCTACTATCATACGATTTATTGTTGCAAAACAGTTATATTGGAATTTATCATGTATTCTTAAGTTTATTTTTTATTGTCATAAATTATTTTTTTTGCAAGAGTCTTAAGGTGATATATGAGTAATCTTGGTATGCAACACTAGAAAGTAGTAAAGCGCATTATGCATTGATTGAAAAGAATAAGAAACTACATGTTTTCATATCAAAAGTCTAGAAGTTTAGAGATCATTGGGTATTTTGACTTTGATTTTTTCTAAATGTCTTAATAGCAATCACTCCACATAAGGATCCACATTTAACTATGTTGGTGGAGTTAATATTTTGCTATGAGATGTCATACTAGAATTCATGATTGTTAAATTATTGTAACTGGCTTGCCTGTTGTCACCAACATTAAGTAGCCATTGGGTGTTTATTGGGGCAATATCTTAGCGGTCTTATTAAGGATTCAACAAAGTAAAAGTTTGTTAACATAAAGTGTTTGGTTGTTAAATAAGAAATCAAGAAAATATAGATTTGTATAGAATATATAGGGACTCATTCCATGCTAGCTGATTTACTTACTAAAAGTATGACAGTTAAAGTTTTTCATGAGCACACTGCTTATATGGGTGTAATTCCTGATAGTACCTTAGTTTAGTTAGAGTCTTACTTATGTTTTATATCTTATGGTTTACAAATATTTTGTTGTTTGGATTTTCTGTAAAAATAAAGTTGAAGTTTATCATTTCATTATCAGGTTGTTTGTTTGCAATATTTATGTTGTGTTTGGATAGATCTCTATAAGGAATAAAGTTTGGACCAGTTGGAAATAGGCATGACTAAGATCACATTGCATGTAATTTCCATGCTGCTTATCCATATTGACCTATGTCATTGAGTGTATTGATATGGTGGTCATTAGGATCTAGTTACATTTGTTGTAGTGACGAAAGCCACAATGATTCTATTATTGATATATGAGGTGGACCCTATTTTTAAGGTGAAAGTCTAAAGGTAAATAGCATAGAGATGCACGCTTAAGGAGTTTTTATATAATTGTTACAATATGTAGCCCAAGTGGGAGATTATTGGAATTTTCTATTCCAATAATTAATGTGGGCTAATATTATAAGATAATTATATTAGCTATTTATCATTAGTGGGTTTTATTTTATGTGATCAAATTAAGTGAGTCCGTTAGACAACCAAATAAGATGATATGGACTTAAATGAACAGATGTCAGTGTTGGTCCATTAGGTGATAATGAGAATCCTATTAGGTTAACACACTATAAGAAGGCTATGGTCTCCAATATACAGAGCCGTCACATATAGTTTCTCTTTTCTTCCCCATATGAAGAGTTATGAATGTCCTATTAAGGAAGGAATAAAGAGGTTTCAGTTGAGGAAGAATCATGAAGCCACCGGTTATGCTATTAGTCGGTTATTCGTTTCGTAACAGATCTTAAGAAGAGTACATAGATCAGAAATCACCTACGGATTCAGATTCCGCTGCGTTTATTTGATCAATTATTATAGATCTAGGTATTCCTAAAATTCTTCCTAATAATCTAACGTAATGTGTTTTTGGTGGTTATTGATATTTTATAAGGATCTCCTAAAGTTCTCACAGGATAATGTCAACTATTATATTATAAATTTTGCTAAAAAATGTTTTTAGAGATATACATTTGTGCTAACACTAATCAATCGATATTCAAATTTCTTATTACATAAAAAACTAATTTGCTTATATAATTTGTCACTAGGTATCACTTTATCACAACATATTCAACCAGGACTATACATGCAACAAATCATACATTGATAAACTTTTGTCAATTTGGGTTATAAGTTTCCTTTGAGAAGGGTTTGTAATAGTTGTATTAAGACATCCAAATATAATTATGTTGATTTGCTAATTTATTGTAATAGACATAGTTATATTTAAGATAGAAGACTTGATTAAACTCCTTTCATAATATTGCAACTCTTTTCTTGACTATGTAGTTTATTGTCAAACCTAGTTGTGTTACATACATTCATTTAAAAAGATAATCACTAGCAATATTTTACTTTTTAAAAATTCAATCAATAGTATATTTTTCTCTTAAATATATAGTTTTAATTAATTGCTCATTTCACACGTATATCATTTGTCAATTGATATAAAAAACACACAAGCAATAGTATTATATGTGTGTACGCACAAGTATCGTACTAATATCTCTAAAAAGTACGAGAGTATTATGTGTTTATTTTATTTATTATGTTTTAGGATACTACTATTTAGAATCAGACATTTGGACTTTGACTTGCGGGTCACTTCCAACCCGTACAATTTTTTTACATCAATTTTTTTAGTTCACTTAACTTATGGACTTTTTAGTGCACTCTGTTTAACCTACGGGCTTGACAACAACCTCTGTGTATAACCCACAAACTTTTTTATGCCTTAATTTAAAAATGTCATTTTAAAAAATAATGAGTAAAGATTTTAATATAAATTGTTTTATAAAAGGACGTAAGACTAATACTAAAACTACTTAATGTTATTAATTAAAACTTGACTAAGTGCTACTTTTAGTTGTTTATTCTTCAGTATCTTTTTTTATATTAAATTTTAAAAGTTATATTTTGATCATTTATATTTAGATAGAGTTTCATTTTGGTTCTTTTTTGTTCAAAAATTAAATATGTTAACATAAAAGTATGACGATTAAGATAATGACGTGACATGTTAATTGAAACAACATCATTTTAAATGATTTTATTTTGATCATTTATGTTTTCTAATGATTTCAATTGGATACTTTTGATTTTCTAAAAGGATTTATTTGGGTCTGCTAAGTTCGCAAAATGATATATTTTGGTCTTAACCGTTACATATTATGTCAGAATCTCATGAATGTTTTGATAATATTCTACTAAATCTAAGACAAAAGTTTTGTCTTAGACACTTTATAATAACTTCATGAAACACTTCTCTAAATAAATGTTCTTAAGGACTGTCAAAGCCACATACCTTACTTTGGGAAGGTAGTATCTTATATAGGATAAAGAAGAGAGTAGAGATTGAATCTGATGCAAAATAACATTAATTTATTATGTTTGTTTTTGCATTGGATGTTGTAATGTATTTATTTATTTCATTTTTTTGGCATCACTGATTGACTTATTATTCTTTCCTTTTATTTTTCTTCCCAAAATTATCCCCCAAAAAATACACTTCCCTAACCCCCTTTGTCAATCTGCGCAAGTATCTTTGATCGGAAATCATTGTAAAGAAGGCCTTCTTTACCATTGTTGGATGATCCCATTACTCGTTATACCATTGGTCTTTACGTTAACAAAGAAGAGGAGGACAATAAAAATATGTCGTGGCCTTTAGTCTTGCACACAAAGGGAATTTACAGTATACTTGTTTTGCCATTGATAGACTCAAGCCATTTAAAGGCACACTTAAGGTTGTGTAAAAGACCTGAACATGGAATTGCTCTTAGTATGAATGATGGTTTGATAGGTTTGTCTTTCCTTTTATTGGATCTTCTGTCAGTAATGGATGATGCTAAATTATTTCCAAATGATTCTAAATTCGAGAATCATACACAACAAGAAAACTATCTCTTACATGTAAGTTTGGATTGGTTGGTAGTTATTATTATTAAAGTTTAATGTTGATGTATTAAGAGATGTACTAAGAATGTAAAATACACGTTATTTAATTACAAATATGATTTTTAAAATAATTTTAGTAAAAATTAATAAATTTATCATAAATTATGGTTTATGATTGATCATAATGTAAAACTATTTTATACGAATGATGTTTAATTTTTTTTTCTCTTAGGATGAGTTTGTTTCACAGATTATTTTATTATTCTCAGGAATCCATGACCAAAAAAAGATATCCAATGTTTGTTTAAAGGTCATACAAAAATTAATCCTAGTTATATTTTATTCCCTAGAAAGGGAGTATATTTTTTGGGATAATGTTGCAATAGTAAACAGGGGAAATAATTAAGAACAACCTTATTTTTTGGGTCCTTGAAAAATAATAAAATAGGCCCTAATCATAAGTTTGGGCCGGTATTGTTAGATACAAACACGAAAAAAAAGAAAGAGTGTTGCTAGGTGCACCCAGCAAAATTCATAAATGGCAAAAATCCCCTTGGCCTATTTTTTCATTATAAAAGCTATTTTTTTTTAGAAATGCACACAGGCTCCATTTTTGTCCGCTTTTTCTCTGTTTTTGTGGTTTTCGTGCGGCATTGTGTCGGGTTCGTTGGTTCGCTGTGAAAGGTTAGGTGCGGTGAAGGTGAAGGTGCGTTGCGGTGGTCGACGACGGCAAACGAGGTACGCAGAAGGTGTTGCGTTTGTCGCGGACGTACGGATCACCTCCAGATCAAGTTGATCCATATGTCTATTATTTTTGGTATTTGCTGTTTTTGAATTTATTTTCCTTTTTTTCTTTTAAATTACTAATTTTTTTGTATGGCCATTTTTTGTTTGATTTGGTTAGATGGACGAAGATGAGTGGATGTATGAAATAATGTCTGAACAAGCGGATATGGATTATGAAAATGTAGAAGCATGTGGTGCGAATGAACCACATGTTGATTGTTCGGATGCGTTCAACACTTCTCAGGTTATAATGTTAATGTTTGTCACAAATTTAATAAAACGAATACAGGTAGAAAACTTAAATTATGTGGATTTCTTTGTAGGTGTTTGAGTGCCGAGAGGATGTTTTGCGGTGGGCTCGATCCGTGACTTATGAAAATGGATTTGTGGCAGTGACTTTAAGGTCGGACACAAACACAGGTAGTAGAGGAAGGACTACGTTTGTGTTAATTGGCTGTGAAAGGAGTGACGAGTATAGGTGTAGGAAAAAAGAATTTATTAGAAGAGACACTAGGACTAAGAAATGTGGGTGTCCCTTCAAGTTTCATTGCAAGCCAGCGATTGGAAGAGAAGGTTGGATGGTGAAGTTGATTTGTGGAGTGCATAATCATGAATTGGCCAAGTCATTAGTTGGACATCCACATGCGGGGCGATTGACTAAAGCTGAAAAAACATTTATTGCTGATATGACGAAGTCCATGGTGAAGCCAAGAAACATTTTGCTAACTCTGAAGGAACACAATGTCAATAGTTGTACGACCATTAAACAGATATACAATGCAATAAGTGCATTCCGTTCTTCCATAAGAGGAAGCGATCTTGAAATGCAACATATGATGAAGCTTCTTGAACGTGATCAGTATATTCATTGGCACAAAATAGAGGATGAAGACGTGGTTCGTGATATCTTTTGGTGTCACCCTGATTCAATGAAGTTAGTCTACACATGTAATTTGGTGTTTTTGATAGGCATCACCTACAAAACAAACCGGTATAGACTCCCACTGCTCGATTTTGTTGGGGTGACACCGACTGAGGTGAACGCGTTAATAATTCGGTATGAGCTTTACAATGCTTCCGAGGCCTTTTTTTAAAGCGTGATGCCCTCCCTGGAGTTATTGTCACTAATAGAGACCAAACATTGATGAATGCAGTGAAGGATGTATTCCCTGAATGTACAAATTTGTTGTGCAGCTTTCACATAAACAAGAATGTGAAGGCCAAATGTAAATCACTAATTGCGCAAAAAAATGCTTGGGATTATGTCATGGATTGTTGGGGATCTCTGACTGATTATCCTTCAGAACAACAGATGTCGACGATGCTCCTAGCTCCGACACGTGAGGGATATCCGTCTGTGGGGCCTGAGGGACGACTCGGGGGTGCGGGGCATGACCATCAGGCAGAGGATCTAATGTGTGGCCTGGTGTCATGAAAGGATGCGAGATGCAGAAGAACCAATCCATGTAGTCATTGGCACACTGACCTGGCACAGCGCACACCTCACCTGCTGGAACGATATGATCCGAGTAGTGCATCCACCTGTCGTGTATATCATCATACGACACCCATGAATCGACAGGAGGAGCAGGAATGGTCTGCATGGAAGTCCCGAACTGGTCGGTGCTCTCCATACGGGATCCAACAGACATTCGGAATTCGAAGTCGGTCCAGACGCTCCTTGTACGCCGGTGTACGTATGCTCTTCACGGTCTTATTCGTCACAATCCACCTACACGCACGCGAGGAATCCTCGTCGTATTCCTGATCAGTTGTGGAGTCTACGACTGATGGAAAGTGCTCGTAAATCCAGCACTATAGATGTAACATCAAAATGATAAACATTAATTATGAAAGTCTAACAAAATTTAAAGTTGAACATTGTTGAACCTCAACGAATGAAAAACATATTTGTTACCTACAGCAGTGCGATATAACCGCCAAGCTGTCGGCTGCTGCTGATAGAGGCATCGTTCAACTGATCGTACATATGCACCTGAGCAGCCACCCCCCAGGCGTACCTCCCGGTCTAACTGAGGTCACGAAGGGCCTCCAAGTACACAACATGCACATTGATTGCATTCTTGTTAGCAAACAGAGTGCAACCCAGAATGTGAAGAAGATATGTGTGAGTCGCAGCTGTCCAATGACCTGCCTGGCATCGGTGCTCATATATATCACGTACCCATTGTAGGCATACGTACGATCCATGACACTGGGCTGTCTCAGCCCTGGCAGACTCTGCAGAGACCATCAATAAGTCCACCAGCATCTGAACCGCATCGTCCACGTGCAAGGGTTGAAAGGCGTGCAAGTCGCCAACCATGGGCGAATGTAGAAGCGAGGAGATGTCATCCAGCGTGATCGTGAGCTCTCCCACCGGGAAATGGAAACTAGACGTCTCCCAGTGCCACCGCTCCACAAACGAGGACAAAAGTCCCCGATCGCCGGTGTCTACCGAACACGCGATTAGAGGACTTAGTCCTGTCCCAACAACGAGTCCCTCAATGGCAGGGACAGGCCTGCCTAAACTATGGACTTTCCTCCCGTGAGAGGATAACTTCAACTCAGGACGCTCCTAAATTGAAGTATAAAGGAACGCAAAATTCGTTAAAATCATCATTTAAAGGAAAACTAATTTCAATCATAAAGTATAATTTACAAGTAACTAAAAATAAATATTATAAATACCTCTCCCGTCCATACGCTGCAAGCAACGTGATTCGCATATTGGGTCAACACGGATGGGTCGCTTGGACCACCCGGAAATCCCTCATACTCATCCTCAGTAGCCTTCGCGCCTGTGTCTGCAGGAATGTCTGCCACAATGTCCTCTACATCAGCTGGTGCCATCGGGTCATCCGAAAATACATCAGCCTCAACATCTGGCGCAGGGATCACTGGCTCATCGTGCACCGCAGTCACAGCGACTCGCTGCCTCCGTGCAGATGCGGTAGGCCTTCGACGTTGCGGAGCATCATCGAAATCATCACGATCTCCTCAACCCACACCTCTACCAGTAACGTGACCTAAGGCACGACCTAATCCTCTGGTCCTAACCATGATCTGCAAACGAGTACCACAAAATCCATCACTCATTTCATTCTCTCAAATTTCATGCGTGAGTCTCACAAACCCACCAAAGCCAGATGACAAATGAAAATGATTAAAATCATTGAAAGCATGGTTAAGTGAGTGATTAAAATCATTGAAAGCATGGTTAGGTCACTTTAGGATTTTAGAAACTTTATCATATGTTGACTAAATCAATAAGCACACACACTTGTGTGTTTGAAATCATTGAACGAAGATGGAATATCCAACTTCATCACCCATTACATGTGGTTGTCCACTTTTCGAATGCAGAGTTCAATGACAATCCTCAGATGCAATTTGATAGTGAGGTTATAAGGGAATTATGTACATGCATCAATAAGTTGGTGGGATATCTAGGTGGAGCAGAAGATCATGTTGAAGTTGCACAATATTAAAATTGTGGATGATATGTTTGGGGAGTGATATTGCCATATTAATGAGGAAAACTGTTTCACCGAGTAACAAACAAAGCTTATACAACTTTTAAACTTTTATTTTTTTAAGTCACTTGCTTAAATATTGTTTAATACATTTTCTTTGGCTTTGTAGCTCAATTCCCAATTTGCAAAAGCTAGCTATAAATATCTAAAGCTTTATTTGTAGTGCATTCAATTGTGAACGTAAATGAAGTGTCTATAAGGAAGTAATTTGCTTTTTTTAAAGTCAATAATCAATTCCAAATCTTTCTTATAATTATTTCTTAGTTATTTATCTCAATGTTAAAGATTATATTGAGAAAAGGAATAGGTTTGAGCATAAAAGATTGCATAACTTGTTAACCAACCCTTAAGCAAACCATAAGGATGAAGTTGATGCAATTAACCTCTGTGATATTGATGAATGTAATGAATGACTAGTCAAAGAGGTGGATGGGGACGATGCTGAAGTTGGAGATGAAAGGGTTTTTGAGGGAGATAATGAAGTTTGATGCTGACTACCCTGTACAAGTTTATGTTGGCATTGAAATTCAAGGGAATTTACCTTAGTAACTCTTGAAGAACAACATGCACACAAGCACACACACTTGTGACATAATTTGTCATACTGACACACTCACATAAACTAGTATATATCAAGTCAAGGTCAGAAAGTTGATCTACTATTGAAACTACTAGCTAAGTAGGTAGATGGTTGAGTTGAATAATGCCATTGCCATTTGTGAATATTTTGGTCACGTCATGGCTTCTTGTACATGTTTCTCTGCTAAAAAGTTGCCCTACTTGACTTTAACTTTCTCTAGTTGTGATTTTTATCTTTGTAATAATGAGACTAGTTTTAGTAGCAATATATGGTTTGGAATATTTGGATAATTTCTAACAAGCACTAGGTATCTTTTGGAATTTTTTAAATGAAGAAAATTGTCAACATCTCAATATAATCATAATTCATGCTAATCAATATATACTAGTTCGATAATTCCCTGAAAGAGGATACATCTATATATAATCATAATTCATGCTAATCAATCTATACTATTTATCTATATGTCAACATCTCATTATTTACAACCAAATTGTGACTAAGGTCAAAACAAATTGTGACAACAATCTAATAAGAATGATTCAAATTATAGGCAATATTTATTCTTCTAACAAAGTAATACATAAAAGGAAACACTTGATATTCTCCAAAATGACACTATTTATCAAATATTTACCATACATTCAAAGGTCATCCTAATAACCAAAATTCCTAATTTCAAAAAGAACTCACAATGTATCAATCAAATACTTGACAATTTGTAAAATGAAGCTGTGACTATTTATGGATTAAGTGATCCGTAAGCATTTTCTGGATCAATAAACTATGTTTGAGTAGTTTACAGATCAAGTTGATTCGGAACATGCTTACGGATCAACTTGATCCGTAAACAATGTTTTATTACTTTACGGATCAAGTGATCCGTAAGCATGTTCCGGATCAACTTGATCCAGAAAACGCTTAAGGATCACCTGATCCGTAAGCTCCTCCAAGCTTCCCTACTCCGACATCAATGGCGGAAACAGAGGACAGTGGCGCTTACCTCGACGGTCGACGCTGACGACGCTCCCTCGACGATGGACGGTGGTTCGTGACTCCTCTTCACGACAACAATAAGAACAAAAATAAAACGCAAGATCCTCTTCACAGCAACAATGGTTCATGGCTGAGGAAGAAGAAGAAGGTAGCGGGAGAGAGATAGGTCCAAGAGGTCACCAACAAAATACGAAAATGGCTCTGAGGAAGAAGAAGAATCAAATGCTTTGAGGAAGAAGAAGAATCAAAGGTTGTGTGAGGAAGAAGAAGAAGAAACTACAATGGAGAGAGAGTAGCGGGAGAGAGAGACACACACATTTTTTTAAAAAATAACCCAAGGGCATTACGGGCTTTTCACTTCAAGTGCTGGGTGCACCAGCAAAAATGCTGGGTGCACCTAGCAGCACTCAAAAAGAAAAACCCGATGATGTACTCGCTAGAACGATGTCGTTTATTATGACGGCGTAGTTTTGCATAGTCGAAAGTCAAAACCCTGCACCCGAAGGCTGAAGCGAGTGGGAGAGGCAGCAAGAAGAGAAAAAGGGGAATGGCATGGTTGCAGTTGCAGAGAATCATCACCAATACCAAGGGAGGTGCTAATTTGATCTCACCGCTCCCACGATTCTTCTCGAAATGTTCCCCCTATGTTTTGAAAGTTGGAATACCAGAGTTTCTAAACGGGATTGGGAAGGGGGTTGAGTCCCACGTTCCTAAGCTTGAATCTGAAATCGGTGATTTCCAGAAACTTCTCGTCATTCGAACCCTTAAACTCAAGAAGCTCGGTATTCCTTGCAAACATGTATGTTTTTATTCTTTATTTTGTCTTTTTAGAAGCACTCATGCAATGTTTAACTTAATATATGGAATTAATTTTATTAATCTTGCCCAATATTGTCCCCGTCAATATGATTATTTGGGCTATTATCTTTTCCCTATTAGCCACAAAGAATTTGGTAATTCTTCAAAAGTATGAATGTAGAATGACATGTAGAGGAAGACGATTAGCCACTGGTGCAGGAGCATATGTGAAAAAAAAAATGCTATTTCTTGTAAGCATGATGTTTTTTTTTTTTTACCCACAAATGGTAGTTGTTAATTATTAATTTTTTGTTAGCGGAGGAGAATCGGACCCACCCATGACCTTTCCCTCCCTCCCTTCTCCTTTTACTACCAAACCAACCTTATATCTCCTTGTAGGCATGATGTGAAAATGGTGATCTGAGAAAGGTAAAGAAAAACGATGGAGAGAGAGAGATTGCTGAGCACTGGCATTTGAGAGAGTAAAACTACTTCTTTGAACTGCAAAGTCTACAGGCTCGGCTATATATATATATATATATATATATATATATACATACACACACACACACACACAGATCAATACAGTTAACTGACAGCTATTTACATGTGTGCTTAAATAACAATCAATCAATTAAGCCAACTGAATAGCTAACTAGTAAAGGAATAAACTTCTTCAAGACATTTGGGTGCCGTGTGATCAGCTTAATTAGTATTCAGTGGCACCTGATGAAGCCACTGGATTGACTTGTTAGCTGTTAGTAGTTCAACCTGTGTTGAATTGTGCACTGTTTTCTTCCTTAAGTCTGCTGGCAAAATTGTGTATAAATCATTGAGTGTATGTTTGGTAGAGTGAAAAAATAAGAGATGTAATTTTTGAATTAAAGTAGATAGTAAAAGTGTAGGTCCCATGGAATTTTACTGTTCATTTCATTCATTTTCCACCCTTTTTTGCCTTTACCAAACAACCTCTGAATCTTATGACTGGCATTGTAACTTTACATTCTGTTTGGTTGGAGGCGAATTGGGGCAATGGAATAAGGAGCTGAAAATTCCTACCCTCCAATATTGGGGGATTTCATTTTCCCTCCCCTTCCCTACTATGAATCAAGCCACACATTAAAGTGAACTTGAATGACTATGATTTATGTGAAATTTATCAAAATTGGTGGATTTGATGGTAAGATTATCAAAGGCCTTTAGAAGCTCTTTAGGACTCATAGTGTCGTTTGTGTCGCACAAAATAAATTGTTAGACATATAATAAAGCCGTTCATGAGTCTTCATTGTTTAAGCTTTTAAGAGAATTGGTATTTGACATAAATTACATATCTGAAAAATCTCTATGACTTTTGAACCTGCAGCTGTTCCTGTCCTACACTAAATTTATTCTCCTCTCAATGCCTGCCATCTTTTCTGTAAGAGAGTTGGTATTTGACATAACTCCCTTTTGCTATTTAACTGGTGCTAAGTAGAAAAGGGTGCACATTACACATTCTTAAGTTTAAGTGATTTAGTTTTCTACATCTGTATGTGACTATGTGTGGACTAAGGTGTTTGATGTACTAATGTACTTCTGCTGTCATCCTCATCCTGGCACATACCTGTGTTTGGTACATGATTATATTACTAGCATCTTAGATGCCTATAGGCATGTGATTCCCATCAATTAAAACAAGCTCAGGCTTTATGAACTTAAATTACCATTTTCTCTAAGATACACAAAATTTGGCCGCTAGACATACAATTTGTCTAGTTCACTTGCAAGCTCTTTCTAACAACTAGTTTTTGCTTTGCAGAGGAAGTTAATATTGAAATACACACACAAGTACAGGCTGGGATTATGGAGGCCACGTGCTGAGTTCATCACTGCCTGATTGGTTTCTAAGTAGTAAGTAGTCGCTGTTTGTTAGACCATATTGCAAATGTTTAGCCGCAGCAGAATGACAATGCTCTACTTGAAAAGATCAAGTCGCACTGTCTTTGGAGACCACCCATCTTTTCCATCACATTCATCTCTTGTGGACAAAGTTTGGTTTTTGCACCAGTTATGTAATGTACAATGGACTTGTCTTAATTGACAGTTTGTGTTTGTTATTTCATAATTCATATCCCGTGACATCATTGCATATTATGTAATGTATCACTTGTTTTTAGCCAAAAGAATATTTCGGGCTTAGGAGTCCGCAATGCTTTCATTTACTTCATGATAGCTGCGGTTCAATCCAAAGATGCTGTTGCAGTTTTTTTGCATCCCTTATTAGTTGTTCCATGATTGACCGGATACTCTGTTGTGCATGATAAAACTAGACATTATTTATCTTTGTGGTTGTCTTAGCTATTAGCAATTTCCTTCTTGAATAATTTTTTTGGGGGGTAATGAATTGAATTCGTCACCGATTCTTACGAGGTACTAGTGTTAAAGTCTGCCTTAATCTTAGTTGAGTCGTTCTTTATTGATGGGCCAGTTTCCTTTTAAACACAGTTTAGGCTGTAGGGTCCTTTCTTTTACGGGCCGAAAATGAAGACCTTTGCTCTTTTGTTTTCACTCTGAAGACTCATCGTTATGAGAATTTGGTTTAGAGTACTACTGGATCAGAGTTTTGTGTATGTGGATCCCTATTAATCCTAAAGTTATTTGGGAATATTTCTTCCGGCACCCCAAATAACTCAAGCTAACACCCCATTTCATATTACAGAAAGGGTACTCCTTTCCGTAATGGAAGGAGGTGCTGCTTGAGTTTTTTTGGGTGGAGGAAGCTGCGGCCTTGTTTTGAGTGATCTATTGATTAATGTTTATATTTTAGTCTCGACCAATCCACACTAACACAGCAAACTTGATTCTCACATGACAAGGTCAGCCATATACAGCCCAACTTAGTGTTGGTCAATTCATGCACTGCCATATGTTGATCCCGTGATGGTGTGTTATGAATGAAACAAGGGAAGCAGAAGTTTTTCATGTTAGTTGTAATTTTGCCACCGCATTTTTGTTATTTCCATTTTCAAAATTTAACAAATAAAATGTCCAAAACAACTTTTGAGCATTTTCAAAATTGGGCTTCAATCAGAAAACGTTTTCTTTGAAAACATTCTTTAAATTTTATACAAACATATTTTTAATCCTATTTTCTATTTTTTTTTATTGAAACTGAAAACAGAAAAATAAGAAAAGTAAGCGCCCCTAAATAAAACGGGTCAAAATGATCCTTGTCACTGTTTAGAAACAACCAACTTTATCTATCCAAGAGAATAATTTATTTCACATAAAAATAAAGTGACATTCATGATCTTCTCTCTCTTGATTTTATAGTTTTCAATATTAAGAAAAATGTATTATTAACACTTCTTATTAAAAACTATTTTTAATTTCTTTAATGAAACTTGAATCTAAAGCTTAGAATCATGTTTTTAACATAATGTGGTCAATGAGAAAATCATATTTGACTAATCCTAAACTCAAGTTGAAGCCATCTAAATGCGTATATGGTTGCACATATGCAACACATGTATCCACAAATGTCGCAATCTAAACAAAATTAAAACAAAAGTTAGTTAAAGTTGTTTTAAGTATATCATTTATCGTAGATGTGCAACCAAATAACCTATGAATGTGAATCCAAATGTACTTGCAAAGACGTTGAACAAGGCAAAGAGAGCCAAAATGGGTAGAAAGATCCCCAAGATACTTTTCCTAATTTGTATGCTGAATTTGAAGCCTTTCATTTTTCTTGAATTGGCTTCTAAAAAAGAATTGAAAATAAAAAGTCAAAAAAACAATTTTTAAATCCTAAAATTTATAAAAATATAAACTATTTCTAAAATGTAAAAATAAGACATAAAAATACAAAAAAAAATCAAACTAAACGAGTCCTAATTGGTTCTAAAAGCTAAAATGTGATTGACAAACAATTTAGGCCCTTTTGTTTAAATAAAAATAATAATTTATAGTACAACTTTTAATTTTTTAAAACTACTACCATTTTAGCCTTTGAGAAAATAATTAAGTTTATTTATATTTTAAACACGTTTTCATTTAAAAAACCCTTAATATATAATCCTTATTCAAATTTTACTTTACTCTTATAACTAGGCATTCAAACAAAAAGAATTATACCGTCTACCGACTATACAAGCTCTTTATAAATGAGTTTGGTAAGCCTAATTTTGGAAGCTTTTTGGAAATGACAAATCTAGAATGTGAGATACTCATCGTATAAGAATTGCAAATACTTATTCCACCGTCGGTTTAGATTTTTCTATGTCGTGTATGGTGGGGAATGCAGCAGCTTACTCGTTTTTTCCGGCTGCTGCACACTATTAAAGTTCTAAATAAGCTAGTAATTTATTCGTCCTTATATTTTGGTATGTTAAGATTATAATAAAGTATTTTATATTTAATAAATATTGCACATACATATTTTAATTTATTAATTTGCTTGACAAATTTGCTTTTAAAAATAACTTATTTTTATATAACGAGATAAATAAACAAATAACTAAATAAAGATATGTTAATAACCGAAGAGGAATAGAGGATACCTAGAATAGAAGGGGTATCATATCAGGAATGGTACATCTGCGAATTTTGAGCATCTTATTCGATATCACAAGCCATGATGATAATATATCTTCAACTTAATTTTTGTCATTTTTCCATATTCACATTAAAAAGAAAAAAAAATTGAAAAAAATTAAAGAGTCAAGAAATCTTATCCTAAAATTGTTGTGTCAAAAGTAATACTCATAGATCCACAGGATGGGGCCCAATGCATCAGGAGCTTTTGTCCATCATTCGGAGAGGCCACGTGTGGTAAGGGACACTTATCGCTTAGTCTCCAAAATACTAGTTGTTTGTATTTGTTCCACAAGTCCACAACCCTTCCCCTTTGTTTCTTTCCCTATTTTTATTTATTTTTTTATTTTGCCTTCTTCTCAACCACCCTCAACACCAACACTCTTCATTCATTTTTGTTTTTCACAATAACCAAGTGCTTATATTAAACAACCAAGTGCTTATATTATTGTGTAAAGATGTAAAATCATGTAGATATAAAAAAAATGAGAAAGAAAGAAAACGTGCATAAATAAAAATGATAGAAATTAGAAATGCATTAAAAGAAAAACATGATGCACTAAATGGATATTAAATAAGGTTGCGTTGTGTGAGCCACCACGGTACGTCGACACGATGTTCATTGAATGCAAAAAAATGGGTGAAGCTGGTTTGTTTGACACACATTTTGTCGCATACTGGGTTTTGGGCCCAACCCAATGTGACCACACTTTGTTTGAGGGGGTTGTCGTTGGACTCTGACAACTCAAAAGTGATTCTTATGTTGTCGTTTGCTAGTTGCACACTATTCTCTTATTCTTCCCCCTATCTAATTTAATCCTAATGAAAGGCTGGGCTTAACTGCTACTTATTGCTAAACCAAACAAACAAGTCTTATTAGGTTGCTCTTTAATCTCGAGATGTGACTTGGATTGGACTTTTTCTTTTTCTTAATTCTCATTGCAAAACTAAAGTTCGGCAATAATAAATACGAAATTAAAAGTACATAATTGAGATTTATTATAAACTTTTTTTTGCCCGTCCATTTTTCAGTTTTTTTATTTGCGGAAAATAATGTATTATGATAATAGAAAGTCTTGAGATTAACCCTCTAGATATAAAAATCATCTAAGTGAATTTTATCTCTTTCATCAAAACCTTTTTTATATGCATAATTAAAGAATTAAACTCCTCACAACTACAATGACAACATAATTAAGAAATCAAATCATTTACCAACTGCACCTTATTGGTATCCATTTTTTCAGTTACTACAACTGAACAAAGCTTTTTTATATTGCGGTTATCAACATGTAGGCACGATGATATGGATAGTTTATCTAATTAACCTCACCTCCTCCAAATAGAGATTTTCACATTTTTAATAAATCTTAATTAAAGATATATCTAAATTGAACTAGCTGACACATACATGGGTTCAATAATTAGGGCGTTCAATTGAAAGGGTGATTGCTGTTTTTTTCCTTTCTTTTTTGGCCATTTGCTTTGATTTTGATAAGACCAAAGGCAGAAAAAAGCAAAAGAATGAAAAATAAAATTAGCTAAAATAATGCCCTCTTTGGTTGGTTGGCTCTGGATTGAGGAATATGCAAGTTCTCCCTTTTGATCCAACTCTGACATGTCATTTGGCGGCACATCGGTTACAGCTGATTTTTTTTTTTATAACTATATTATTCGTATCAAATATTTTTTGTTCTTCATGATTAATTTTCATCGAATAATTTGATTCATCACTTTTAATTTAGTGAATTTTTTTCCTCTCAATTATGTTATTATCTCATCTGAATTTCTGAACAGGAAGTGGCAGTGCAGAAAAAAAAAGAGCTTTATTTTCAGCAAACCATGAGTTGTAATTTAAAAATAAAATAAAAACTATTCTAAGAAGAGACAGCATTTCCGAATTTTTTTGAGTTAAATATATAACCTGTTGTAGGAATCTAGTTAAATGAGATTACCATAGGCAACAACTAAGAGAAACTAAATATAATTTTTTTCTTGATAAGCAACTCAGTGTATAAGTTGAGTTTAGCTTATTAGAAAAAACCAATTTATACAATTTTTTTTTTTAAATTATTGTCTTATAAATACTCGTGAAGAAATATAGTTATATTTCAGTTTAAAAAGTGATAGTGTTTTGTTTTACCATTTGTCCATTATTGGTTGGTCAAAACTTGAATATTTAGTCAGACAAGAACAATATACTATATAGGTAAAAAACACAATGCCAAATATAAAATCTTTTAAATAGTGAAGAGGTTAGTCGTTACTCGATGATCCTCTTTAATCAGACAACAAAAGCAACATGGGTCAGTGCCCAAATTATGATGCTTTAGGCTCCAAGGCTCCTAAACATATATGATTACTTCACCTGTTTGGTGAACATAATGTACACTAAAAGTGCACTGCTTGAAACACAATTCAAGATTTTGGAACCATGACACCAATGATTACACTAAAGTAATATACTCTTTTTTTTTTAAAAAAAAAAAGATATAACAAAAGTTAGATTTATGAAAGAAGCCAATGATCGATATACATTTACCTTGTTGAACGGGTTAATTAACCCCAGTTTTTCAAAGGGACATAAAGTAAACTCAATTTTCAAAGTCATTGATGTAACAAGCTCAATTTTACATAGTACTACAGACTAGCTAGGTATCAAGGTATATGGTACTAGATGGGTCACATTTGAATGTTGAAAAGTGGATGCATCTCTGTTCGAAAGAACAAGTTTTCTCATCAAACAAAGTCTTTGTACCTTGTTTTTTAGGCTTATTCCATCTATGGAAATTGCTAGGACGCCTGTCATTAACAAAGAACTACAATATTGTTTTGTATAGTATAAGGTGTATCAAGACATTTCAATGTTATGCAAGCACAGAATTTCAACTTGATATATTTTGTTACTTGATAGCATGCATGGTAGTTAGTTATAATGAAAACTTTATTCTTAGTATTAAAGAAGGAAAAAAAAAATTCTTAGTACTTTCCATTGGGGTAGATTCCATAAATTAGGTGATGATGGGTTCGGGGCTTGATTAATTTGGCTATTTGCCTTCTACAATTTGAGCCAAGCGTTCAAGAGGAAAGTAAAAAAGGGAGATAAAGGTGAATGGAAAACCGAAAGGAAGGGAGAGAAAATAAAGAAAAAGAAGAAAAGAACAAAGACAAAAAAGAAAAAGAAGAGAGAGAGAGAGAGAGACGGCTTCTTAAATGGAGGCACATGGTTGCATGTGAAATGTGACGACTAATGGGAATGAAAAAGAATAAATGAAAGCCCACAAATAATGTGATTTCGTGGAAGTTAGAAGGGGTAAGCCAACAATATACACATTATATGTGGGTATGGTCCCTTTCTAATTAACCGTATATGCACATATCATGAATTTAAAAATAATATATCAACCAGCTATTTTTTTTTTATATTCTTTCCATGTGTAGTTTTAATTTTGGAAAAAGTCTAAAATATAAAAAATATCACCATTTTCAATAAATTCTAAAATTATGTATCTTAAAGACAAATAAAGTATCATAAATATATTATTATGATAAAAAAAATCTGGATTTGATTATATTGCAATAAATTACAGAAAAAACTTTTAAAATTAAGAAGTAAATTATAAAAATAAACTATGAAATATGATATATTCAAAGTTATAAATTTTGAAAATGCATATATAATTTTTTAACTTTACTAATTTAATAAATTAATATTAATTAAACTTAAAAAATATTTTAAATAACGACAAAATATGAAATGTTTGATATAAAAAGTCAAAAGAAAGTATATATATTAAAAGAAGTCATCACTTTCAATAATAAAGACTCAAATTAATACACAAGGGTTGATAAATGATTTTCTGGTGATTATCTTTTATTTCATTAAATTATTTATGTAACGTATTTTTGCAATGGGTGTGGCTACAGAGAGGGAACCCTGCCTAGTGAATAATAGTGAAAATGGGATTGCCACATGGATAGAGTCATAGAGCCGCACACGAAATGGGAAAATAATTAAATAAATATGATATCCCAATTAGTTTTTACATGTAGTGGTTATTAATACCGGTTTAAATTAAAAATAGATTAATGTTACTCACACTCGATGTCTTCCTAAGACTTTTTTTATTAGTTAGAATTTATTAAAAATTATTATTAATAATAAGTTTATTTTTTATTTAATTATTATCTTTCAGCTTATAAAATAGAATTAATAATATTTAATTAAGTGTTACATTAAAATTAGTTAAGACTATAATAATCTTAAGGAATTTAATAATTTTTTGACATATTTTGAGATTCATCAAGATGGTATATTTACATTGATGATGCACAATCATAAATTTTTTGAAGGCATATATATAGGCATGTCAGCATTTGATAATCTGGAACTTGACAGTTGTAATGTGAAGGTTCCACACGTGTCAGCCTTTAATTAGAAAAAGGTATCCCTTAAAAGTCGCTAATCCATCCACTGCTGTGGGTGGGCCCCAACCCTAGAGTCTTTATTCGACCTTTCTCAAGTCAAGTGTCTGTTCCAACAACAACAGCAACAAAATATGCATTACATTACACCACGCCTTTTCCTTCTTCTTAAAATAGCATGTGAAACTCTTCCCTATACACTCACATAGTCACATGCAATCCAATGCATAAGCCTTCGCTGCACTGCATATTGTAGGCCCTCCCACCCACATCATACATACCAAATTAACTCTCCTTCACACTGTTTCCAATTTTTTCCTTCTTCACTAACTTTTCAATTCGTGGGGTTCCTTTCTTTCTTTTTTACTAACAAATATCCAAAACTACCATAGGATCTCCTCTTCCTCAGCTTTATAATTATTCCCTCTATTTTTCTATCTAATCTAGTCTAGATATATATGACTACCAATCCGATTACTTGCACTTGAACCACATGCATTTTGAATTAGCTAGAGATAATTTTTTATACAATATTTTTAAATAACGATCGAGGTTATAGTAGTACCCTTTTTATTTATTAATCTATATCTTTTTAGTTGTACTTGCAATTTTTTTTAATGAATTTGTTGCTTTCCTCAACCAGAATCAAAGATTATGAATTAATGATGCAAGATAATGAATTAATGATCCTTATGAACCATTAACGCACGGCTTAACCAGACATGTTTAGTGGGAAGAAATGTTGTTGTTGGGGCAGGAATGGCTTTGCCAGCAGATGCCAACTAACTTAGTACTTTAAATGAGTATAGTTATTAGTTAATGACATTTAATCACTTTGATATTTTCTAACTAGTTTAAGCATGGTGCAGTCAACTACAATGATATATAACCAAAAGTGGTGAAGCAAATGACAGTGGGATAATATATATGCTAATAAAGGCTGTCATGGGCCGTGGATTAGGCGGGTCAGGTGGATATTATGCACCAAAAGGTATAAGCACTTCATCTTGTTTATTAGAGTATTTTTAACGAGAAATCTTAAATTGAGATCTTAGATCATCATTTTTATTATCTATGACCCACTGTCAAATTTTGCATAAAACAATTTAATTACCAGCAACATGTAATAGAACTGACAAGCTTTTCTCACTAAGAGGCCCCCGTTTGTCAAATTAGAGGATTTTCAGTGTATCACTGGACCTTTAGCAGCTTGTTTAAAATGCTCTAAACATATATTTATTTATAAACACTTAAAATTAAAGTAAATATTGTAAGACATAAATCTTTTGAAATACTCTCATATAATCATATAGCAGACATCATGAATTAGTTCAGAATGGAATTAATCTGGTCAGCATGTATACATGCACCACTGATTCCGCCCGCATCTTTGATGAAAGTTCAATGCTAGCCGGATGGTATTTCTAAGGACCATATTGAAGATTTCTCATACACACATGCGACATATATTACGTGAAATATTTATTTTTATAGGATATATATATATATATATATATATATATATATATATATATATATATATATATATATATATATATATATATAGCATTTTACTGTTGACCGGTAATATTAAAGTACAAAAATATTTTTCTTACACCCTTGTCTTTTTCCCCTATCATTACTTCTACTCTAAAAAAAAAGGAAGACTCAATTGAATTTCTTCCCTCCTCATCCCTTCCTTGTGTAAAGATAGTATGTAAAATAAGATATTTAAAAATAATATTATTAATTAAAGTATTTTTGAAATATGAGTTCAACTTTTTTGTAATTAAATCGAAAAAAAAAACTCAACACAACAAATTATTTATTGATTCATATAAGTAAATAATAATATCCCTGATCACATTATATCTGATTTTATTTTTAATTCATTTTATTACACCAGATACAACACAATTAGTCAGATCTAATGTGATAGATTGTACAATTTTGTTGTACATGAGCCGAGCTCAATTTGAAACTAGCTAGATTCCACGCTCTTCACAATATTGCGATTTTTTTACACTTTTTTTTTAATTTAATGATATTCTATCTGACATTCTCTCAAGGATTTTTTTTATGATTAGTTAAAATTTATTAAAAATTATCAATTTGGATAAGTTTAGATTCTCATCTAATACAATCATAGAGAAAATCATTAAATGAAAAGCTGTGATTGGAGGTGAAACTCAAAGAAAGTACATGGAAGAGCAGATGGCCCCTGATGAGGCATCTGCTCATGCTAAAATGATGGACAGTACATATATAATTGGAGGTGAACCTCTAAGGAAGTACCAGCAAGAACAACGCCTAAAGAAGAAATATTTGGAGAAGAGCAGAGAAAATAATGTTATAGAGGATCGTGCAAGGAATCTACGTCATATTGACCTTGAAGAAATTAGAAAATGTTTTCTCGGTCCTAGAATTAATTAACTGATCAATGATCCCAAGACCAGGCCCATGCATCAGGATTCACTCTCAGATGAAAAATTGCTTTCGGGCTCACCCAAGAAGGAGTGGCGGCTAATATAATGCTAGATACAACGATGAGAGGATATATATGGACCATACAGGATGAAGAATTTTCTGCACGAAACTGATTTGTACAAGCTTGTGTATCGTTTAATTACTTTCGACTTTGTTTAACTAGCTTTAATAGCAGAAGTTTGACATTTTATCAACCCTAAAGGTTATTTTCCTTTTTTTTTTAAAAATATTTTTTTACAGTTCGAATGCATTTTTTACTACGGAAGTGGCTAAAACAACATTTTTCAAAATTGAAAGATTAAAAAACAAATTTAAATTTAGATAACAAAAATAATAGTAATTTAAATTTTTAAAAAACTATATTTAAGCGTTTCTTTCAAAAAAGAGAAATTGAGGGCAATCAGTAACGAAATGAACCGCATAAAACATAAAATTCACAATTTTCTGTGAATCATTCACTAATAAATGAGGATTACTTAAATATTTTACTTCCCCGTTAAGCTGAATGCGAAGTTTGGCCTATAAACGCTGGATTATTCTATCGTTTCCCTTTATTATGACGCTTGTCATTTTTCACTTTTCAAGCATAGATGACATTTTCTATTGGTACACAGAATGTAATTGCAATTATCTAAGTTGATAACTTCTACGCAATACAAATCCCGATAAAAGTGTAGTATTAACAGTGATAAAAGGTGGAACATTCAAATGATGTTCAAAGTTCAAACTCAAACGATAAAGGGCTGAAAGTGACCATGGAGGAAGATTAAAAACCTAATTTCATTTTTTTGTTATTTGTAAAAAAAATTAAAGTACTTTTTTTTCATTTTGCAATAAATTAAACCTTGAAATAGTACGCAACTCTTGTCCTTCCTCAAAATTTTTTTACATGGAAACACTTGTTATGAATAATTGCATATACCGCTAGGAAAGAAGAGTAATAATATTGACTCATGAAAACGATTATTTAAGTTATTTTTAACCTATTAAGCATAATATCAATTTTAAGTGGTCTTTATTTTTTTTTTCAAGATAAATATGTATCACGAGTTATTTATTTATGAAGGAAGTCGTTAAGGAAAGAATCAAAGTAGGTATGCATGTTCACATTCAATTAAATATGAAAGAATAAAAGAAAGAAAGAAAAAAAGAAGATGGAGGTGGTGATAGTGGAACTCAAAGGAAGGAGGAATAAGCAAATGGCATGTACAGTGTACACGATAAAATACATGAATCTGAAAAAAAAAACGATATAATAATTAAAAATAAAAAATAAAAAACACCTGGCGCAATATAGCCTAGGCGCGCGGGTCAACTCAACGCGGAGCCGGCGAGATTTGCCGGCGCGGCGCCGGCGAGTAGTTCGGCCAGAGCCGTCATGGCTCGCACTTGCATCTCCAAGGCGGAGATATAGTCCGTGGCTTCTTCCAGAAGGTTCGGGAACGAAACCTTCCGGCAACCGGGAACCAACCGGCTGAGAACGCGCGCTTTCTTCTGAACAGCCGGTAACCGGTTCCTCCTCTCTCCGTTTCCAATCCTCGTTCTCTTCAAACCGTTGTTGGACGATGCCGCCTTCGCCTTCTTGTGCTGCATGCGGAGCTTCCTCCAGCGCTTGAGAATCGCGCGGCTCCACCTCGTTCGGCCTCTGGCGGTGGCGGCGAGGACGCGGTCGGCGGTCTCGCGGACCTGGCCGGCGGCTCTAGGCTTGGTCGCCGATGACGGAGTGCGGCGGAGAGCCTCCACGAGGCGGCGGGAGTAGATCCGCTGCTCCACGTCGGATCTCCAAGGGACGGCGGCGGCGAAATCGAGATCGCCGGCGGCGTGGTCTCCGATTTTTCTGCGCTTCTTGTGATTGGATTCTCGCAACGTGTCGGAATTACTTGAATCTACGTTCGGGTCGAAAGACGCCATAGATGATTGCAATTAAATGATTTGTTGGTTGAGATGATGAGAGAAGAAAAAGAAATTGAATGAACAATAAAAAACGCAAGAAGAAGAAGAAGAAGAAGAAGAAGAAGTTGATGGTGTTTGGAGCGAAGTGAGGGGAAGTAAATAGAAGAAAAGAAAGAGTATAAAAGGAGTTCAAGTCACGGGGAACCACCCGTCCTTTAGTTACTCATATTTATTGCCCCATCTCTTTTCTTTCTGCTCGTTTTTTCTGTTGTTTTTTTATTATTAAAATAACATTTTTTAATATTATAAATAAACATATAAATTTTTTATTTGTAAGAACAAATTACATTTTCTTTAGTTATAATAATTTTTTGGTGTTATTCAATTATAATTCGTCATTTATAATAAATTTTATTGATTTTTTATGAAATTATATTAAAAGGCATTCAATCAAACAATAATTTGTGGTTGAATTATCTTAAAAAAATATTTTACATAATTAATATATTATTATTAAACTCTAAAAAAATTACATCTCTTCCGTTGGTATCGTGGAATTAAGATAAGTTGCATTTTTATATAATTATTATTTTTGAAGGAAACATAAAGGGGATATTTGAGTACAAAATAAGTGGCGTAATTAATTTGAAGGAAGATGTGGGAAGGGAAGGAAGTTAACTTTGAGTTTAGTTTGACTAATAAACTGAAATGAAAGATTAACAAACAAGGATGTCTTTGAATATGATATTAATAAAATAGGGAGAGATAGAGACCTCACATGGCACCTCCCATGAGGAAAGTTTAGGTTTATTTGATTGAACAAGATGAGCTAGTGGACAACTTGCCTAATTAATTTTATCGTATTCTCGTGCAGCAGTTCTAACTAATTCGTTAATTGTGATTATTATTTTTTTTATTTCAATTTTCGGCCCCTCAAACCCTCTGTTTTTATTCTAAATTTCGGTTGAACAAACTTTAAAATTTATACTATAAGTCACGGGAGACACACAACTGTTTGTGATTAAATGAAGAACGAGGAGTCCACTTTCAAAGCATGTACTATCCAATTAATCACTATTATTTTGTACCTCTTACGGATAAGATCTCCCATGTTGCCTCAATCATCTTAACTTGCTAGCAAAGATAGAACCTAAGGATAGAAAGAAGAGAGAGAAAAAGGGGGGGCAAAAAATTAAAACAAAAAAATAAAAGATTAAAGCATGATTAGGTTAACCAAAGCGTATAACTTTCATTTGGTGCAACATTATATTATAGTGATCTAATTGGTATACCTATTGTTAGTGTAGTCCTCCTGGGTATGTTATTTTTTGGGTGCTACGTCACCTTGCAGCTAAAAACTTCTTTTCTTAACTCTACCTGCAAAGCAAAAAGAACATTTTCAATGTGTCTCCAACTCTCGATTACACGAAGTGCAAAATTTAAAGCCTTATGAGAAAACAAACAACTAAAAAATATTGGAATCAAAACAGTGCAGGGGCATTGCTGTCTCTAATCAACGGTCAAGATTGATGGTCAGAGTAGTCATCACCTATCACACTAAATGATAAAGCTTTCTTTCTTTCTTTCATTTTTTCTTTTTTTGGCAGGGCATGAATGACAGGCCTAATGAGTCCATGACAAATGCCTGGCATGTGATAAAAGCCATAAAATCTGTATTATGATAATGTTAAATTTCACTGTGTTTCTTACCTTTACCTGCTGCAAGGATTGTATGTATGTGTGTATGTCTTGTTCATGCTTTAATTTTTATTAATTTGTGATTGTTACAAAAATAAGTTTCCCTATCTTTTGGCCACGGGGTTTGAAAAATAGGTATAGATGAATTGATAAAGTAATGGATTTATTATTCTATGAAAAAAAAAACTTTATTCTTTAATTGGAAGGCATTGATGATGAATGAAAATGTTCTATTGGATGGAGAAATGGAGTTGGCGTCTGTTGATTGGTTCCTGAAATGGGGCCAAACTTATTTGTTTTTATTCTTGGCAATCATTAGGGGGTGATGCACCCAAATGGAAGCCAAAGATGCAGAAAAAAGGAAGACATGTGGTTGTTTTCATCGCACTTTCCATCACCTGGCCCTCTATTTTTATTTTATGCATTTCTTTTTTTATTTAATTTTATGAAAGAAACGGCTTTTGGACTCACTTCCTCATTGAGACGGTGTGGCCAGGTTTCATCCACATTGCCCACCCTCCTTTCTCTCTGTGGAGAATAATAATATTGTACTGTACATTGCCTTGCATTATTGGTATACACTCCATTTTGGCCATGACCTGATCCAATTGTTTCCATGTCTTTGAGATTTTTTTTTATCTCATAAATGTTAATTTATTAGTTTGATTAAAAATGTCAATTAGAAATATTCTTTTTCCATCCAAGACCAACCTTATATCTCTTCCTTGACTTTGGAGAAATGAATGTTATATAAACTATAGGCAACAACAAATTAAGAATAAAAAAGCTGTGGTGAGTATGGAAAAAATTGGAAACAAAATCTGTGAAAAATCTGATCAGCCTCGTATCCAAATGACAAGCCAGAGAACTTTGTCTCCTTGAAAGAGACAGGCTTTGCTGTCTTAACTCTCCTCAATATATTAAACAACAACAATGCAATTGGTCCAGTGCAATGATTTTCTCATTCAGCCAAGAAAGATACAATAGAGTATTGATTTCACTGTGTATCATAATAACTATGAACAGTTGAAAACCTTTGTGATATTGAGACTGAGAGAGACCCCTTTATCTCTAGCTTAAGAAATTTTCACCGCATCAAAGAGTAGTTAATTAGGTAGGTGACTTATGTCCAAACATGAAGCACATGGTCAAGTAGTGAAGCTCCATTTCTTATCATATTCATTGCTTTCTATCCTTGTAATGCTGTACATCCCTTTTGCATATTTAAAGTTAGCCTGGTCAGAAACCATCTTTACTCCGTGAAAACAACTGTTTTTTTTACCTTTCTTGTAAGATTTGCTCCGAATCTTGTATTTTTCTGTGGGGTTACTAGGACTTCCACTTTAAAATCTTGTTATTAATCCATGTGAGAAGATATGACTTATATGATGACGAGACTTTTATGCAGCTCCTCTTCCTGGTTCATAATCAATCAATTTGACTTGTCTAATAGACCAATAATTCCATCCATCCCTCCTGCTAATTAACCATATTCCGTGAACAAGCCAATTTGCATTTTACTTCCTCCTTTTGGACCATATTATAATAATTTTTTGATGGGAAGTTCAGCTCACAGAGCCTCTTAACACAAACATTAGTATATATAAATAAAAAAAGACGAGTTATACCAGGTGACCGCATAAGACAAAAAACATTCATTAGTGATGCTGCTATGCTTCCCAACATGGTTTTCTTACATTAAATAAACGCGTAACATATAATTCAGTTTCTTATTTTTATATGCATATACATCTTTTCACCGGCTATGATTCATGAATGGTTGACATTGAATAGGCACTAAGAGCTGACTCATCTCAACTTTGATGTAAAACTATTGTCACAATTTGAATGTGAACCAATTCTCATGATCATGGCACCAAAATTCGCGGCCTGCTGCCAATTATTCTTCAGAACACCAAAAAGAAGAGGAATCATGTCTGGATACAAATTAAAAGCATTCATCCTATGGGGATTGAATAACCAAAAGGTTTCACTCCTGAATTATTTTGACCTTTTATGTAGATTCCTTCCACAGTTACCCACTTTTAAGCAGTTAAACTCATAAGAATGGTTATATAACTACCATACCAACAAATGTATAGAGCTTAATATGGCTTGTGAGGGCAATGCGAAGTTGTGATGTAGCAATTTGTTGTTTTGTCAAGATACTATTGATAATCAACCGTTCTGTAATTAATAATATCAAAGTGGCGAAGATTTAAAAATGATGCAAATGGTCTTGGCGGTGAATTAAGGACTTATTGGTTTGACTATATATCGGTGATGGGCTCCATAACTGAGTAGATGTGGTGTGCAAATTCCAAGTATTTATCTGACATTTGAGTTTGAGCTTAATAATTGCTAAATAAACCCGCTGATAAATTTTTGTTGGACTAGACTTAATTAAGATTTGAATAATTTTCCTATTTAATTATCTTTTCTATGCCCAAAGTCCTTGACTAAACAAACCAATAACTTCTGAAAATAATTATTATATTCATTTTCTTATTTGCGTAAAAAAAAGATGTTGATGAAATAGAAAATATGCATAATGCAATTTTTAAAAAAATCTTTTGTAGAGTGTTCATTTTATAAAAATATTAATTATGTAAATGAAGTATAATTATGACATTGAATATTCATCTAAAGCTTGCGCTATTGGTTATAGGAATGTTATGAATGGGATTTAATTTGTACACATGTCTTCCATCAATACAGATGATAATTAAGCCTTAGAATAAAACCACTAACCAAATCGCTTGTACCAAACTACTAGACAATTGGTAGGGCAGGAGTTTAATTCGGGATTTGGTGCAACTAACGCGTTTCACGCTGTCTTATCTTGAATATTAATATTATAATAATCAGTGTTGTGCTGAACAAGACTGTTTCTACACACTAATTAATTTCTTTTTGCTATCTCTTTTTGTGGGGTGATATGCTTCCTCAGCATTCTAAGAACGAATAAAACACACGAATGCCCAATTATTGATCACCCTACTAGCATATCATATTAATCAAACTTAACGCAACTGTGCGGGAGTGTTTGCCTTGCTAATCAATCCATCCTTTGCTTATCCACAAAACAACCATCATAATGACGATTTTGTATAATATATGTGGTGATAAACGTATTGTTTAATGTGATGATCTCATCTTATAATTAGTAACGAGAAAGCCAAAGGAACCTGACAGAAATCCTGCAATTGTAAATTTGGACGGATTTCATCGGAAAAAAAGATCGTGATCCCTAAGGATTTGAATATTATGTAATGCAATTAATTAAAAAAAAAATGACATTAGAAAGGGGTACTATGCCTCTAGCTAGTGGTTGAAGTTCTTGGCTCAAAAAATGTGCGAGAGAGACGTCTATTTTTGTTGAGTTGGGAACTCACTGTCCGAAGGTGGCCTCACAACATTATTACCTTAATTTGGTTAATTAGTCGAGTCTATAGAGTATGGTGTTTTGGTTAGGTAGTTAATTATTTTTCTTATTTTATATAAATAATATATTAAGCTTTCACCTCACACTTTTACATATGTTACAAAAATAATAATAGGGTATCAAATGAAGACCATCGTTAGGCTTATTTTCCATTAGTGAAAACTTTGCCTACAAAAAATACTTAATTTGTATCTGTTAAAAAATAGAATCTCATTTTAATTGGTAGCTTATCATTTTCATCGTCGAGCTAATATTAAACTTTAAGTTACCCCAAAAAACTTAATTATTAGCGTAGTAATCCTTTATGTATTGAGATCAGCCAAATCTATGTTGTTTCCAATTCCTTAAGAATATTGTGATGGGTCTTGTGGATTTACTTGGGGTGGAGTACGTTATCCTTGAGTTCTTGATGAATGTTAATGAATTAACTATAAGTCAAGATTTCATGAGAGACTAGTTAACTAAGGAATCAATCATATCTCTATTTAATTAAGGGACCAACCCTGAATATCATAATAGTGTGCTAGGACTATTTCATTCTCTGAAATATAAGAGGAAAGATTAATGAGACAATATCCCAACTTCCTCATCCATTGTTGCATTGCATCTCTAAAATATTTGTGATTATTACTTGTTTTCTTATCTTTTAGTTTACATTACATTCTTAGAAAAGGAAAAAAGAAAAAAAAATTCCAATATAGCTTCATAAAATCCTAAAATTTGTGATACATCAAATTAGTCTTCACATGCAAGATCATATACTTTGCTTACCGTTTATAACTTATGCGTCTTGGATCAACATGAGCCTAACCAATTTAATGTTTCATCTCCATAAAAATACAGCCTAGTCCAATTATTTAATTTGGCCGATTTATATGTCTACTCTTGATTTCGAGAGCTTGTTTAATTTAGACGCAAAATATATGTTACATTTGCGGCTTTGAGTGGATGTAAGCATATTAAGTCAAATGTTTCTACAATGTTTGGAGAAACGTTTAACACATGTAGGATCACGTCTGACACTATAAATGCGATATGAAATTGTATTTCCATCAAAGTTATGACTTGTTGTCTAAGCAAAAAAAGCAATATTTTGTCACATTTGTGTTGAAGTAAATCTCATTTGATATTATTGACAAAAAATTTCTAACTTCAACAATATTGACATTTTTTTATTAATAAGTAAACATTTAAAAGAAACTTTTATCAATATTATTTAACACCATATATTATTTCAAAATCGCTTTTGGTGAAAATATTTTTAAATATAAATCAATTTACTCAAAGCCTCACACACTTTTGACTAAAACCAACTGTAAAAAATCAAGTTACTTTAAAATTAATTCTCAAATTGTAAATCAAACACATACTTAGTTGATAAGTAATCCAAATTGATAACTATCTTCTTTTATAAGAGGAAAGGGTCATGTTAGATTGTATGGCTATAAAATTTTGAGTATTTGTATATCTTATATAAATGATCACGATGGCCCATAACATAATGAATCCTGTGTGTTTATTTCTTTGCGAAAAGATAATCATGCTTCGAGAGGATTGTGAAAGTACAACCAACCCTTATTACAAAATTAGTAAACTTAATTTGTAAATAAGGAAACAAACTGAAATGATCTTTACTAGAAGCGGATCGTTTGATACAGATCCCAGAGTTTGGATCACGTCACTTCTAGCGGGAAAAATAAGTCGGGGTAGACATCACAAGAATTATGTTGATAAGTCCAAGATTGGTTCAACAAGGAACCCAGAGAAAAATTCTCACAAAATATTCACAAAATGCAAAAAGTCCCTTCTATTGAAAACGAGTTCAATATCTAAGGTCCAGAAGACACCCATTTTATTTAATTTAAAATTAAAACAAAAATAGAAAAAAAAATAGCATGAGCCTTTAAATTAGTTTGGACCTTCAGTAACAATCAAGATTTTTGGTAGTGTCTTTAGGCCTTCATCATTCTCCCCTTGAGCCATGTTAAGTATGACTGATATCATTTATTGGAAAATATTCTCTAACTGTTTGGTCCTATTCTTGATCATGGATCCTTCTATTTGAATAATTTTAGAATTCTCATCATAAACTCATAGCTCATTTTTTCACATGATGGATACCCAACCCAACTAGCAGATCCACATTTATATACTTCTAGAAGCTAGATCACAAGATGGGTACAGAGCTATTAACTATGGAAAACAATAGACTAGAAGAAGTACCGCAATTGAATTCAACTAGTTGAACACTAGAACAGCATAATTAATGTTTATAAGAAATTTTTTTACGTTGACTTGGTTCTTATCAATTATCATCATATTGGTTAGCCACTTCCTAGGAGACGTGCTATGCCACGGCCTCGTGTCCCCTCCCTTTTCCACCATTTGCATTTTTTAATTTTATTATCAGTGCAAGCTTAAGAGCTCTCTTTTGACCTCAGCAGGCTTAGTCAATCTTATCCTACCCACTAACCTTCATTAACAGACTAACAGAGACATGTCTTCAACATAGTTTGATGTTGTATTTGCACTTATGTTATTTTTTAAGCTCAATGAATTAGGTGTACTTGTATTGAAATTGAACTAAGACTCCTCGTTTGTTTATGTGAAAGATGTCAGGCTGGCAGGAATTGTGCATGTGGAATCAATTAGGAAGACTCACGAAGCCTTTTATGGTTACTGCTCTAGTGCTCTATCACAATAAACAAGCAAGGAGCAGTTCTTAACAATATTAATTATCTTAAGGTGACATACTCAATACAAGTACACCTTGTCCAAGTGTACTGTGCTTGTGCTAATAAATAAATAACAAGCATGGCTACTTTTACTTGTTTGTATCAGTTTTCATCGTTTTGATCAGAGATTGATGATTAATTTACATTATGGTTTGAACGTCTAAGGATTACTAGAATTTTATTATTAAATGCCTAATGAGAAAAATTAAATATTTGCAAAAACTTCTCTGCTGTTTTTCTTTCCTACCTCTGCCTTCTTGATGGGAATAGGTCCATAGGCGGACCTATATTACTTTGAGGGTGTGCATTTGCATTTCCTCATTTTTTAAAATTTATCAAATTTGTAAATAAAATCTTATATTTTTATATTTTATTTTATTTATATTTATATAATTGAACCCATTGAATTTATTTTTTATAATTTACACCCACTGATATAGGGTTTTGAATCCGCCACTGAATAGGTCTATGGTCATATTATACTGTAGTTAGAAGAATGTATAGGGGACTTTTTGGACAACTTTGAATAAAAGAATTAAGTAACTTTCCAGGACTCTTATGCAAAAAATTTATCTAGTACTGTTTCCAAACAGATATGACGAAAGTACATGGTAAAAATACTTAATTAATTGTTGAACCAACTTATAACTGAAGCAAGAATTACTATTAGTATAAAAAAAGTACCATTTTTGTTTCTCATGTATACCATTGTCATATTCCTTATTATCATAATTTCGTTGGACATTTGCTATCTAATGGAAAACCTCTCCTGAAATGACTCGTATGCACAATTCTCTTTAGTTAATATTTCTACACTTGCACTAGTTTGTTCCACCAACTCAAAATTCCCTTCACACTAACCATGATTCATGATTAAGGAGGGATATCAATTCTGCAATCTCTTCCATCTGAAATCAATGAAAACCAGTCCTCGAACAGCATAAAAGACGACGAACCAGATTGTTTTCAGTTTTTGAAATTAAATTTGTATTAAAATATATCTTATTCGGCTTGGTAAATTGCTAATTCAGATATTGAGATTATATAAATTGTGGTTACTGCAGCTTAATCATAAAGAATAGTTTTTTTTTTTTTTTGCATGCATTGCCTTCAGCAATATTTTGCTTTTTAAGATGCCAAAAGGTTCATCTTGGAAGTTAGTACCAGCAATATTTATTGGCCACGAAATGTAAAAAGTATGAGTATTTCTGTAAGTTTTATTGCTGGAATTTCTGTCCATAACTATAACCATATCCCCATGTGTTAGTTATCCGGAATGGCCTGAAATAAATGAGTCCCATTAGTTGTCTTTGTATCCCAACAAAAAGTTAGTTTGCAATAGGAACTACACCAACATAACTACATAAGTTTGTGTTACCATACAAGCCTTTGAAGCATATATGTACATACTTTTCTAATGTCAAGAGAAGATGCTATGATCCAACTATTCCAAGCCCGTTTCAGCTGTTTCAAAACCATATATACATATATACATATATACATAGCAGCTTGGACTGAGTTACTAAAAGGAGAGAACTTATGGATGCATAGTCATGGCCTCTGAGCAAAAAATAACTTACCTATAACTAGACTAGTGGAGTTACTCGGATTCCCTAATTGGGAAAATCCAGTGAACAAAAAAGCATTCCAGTCCATTAGATATGAAGGATCTGTTGGTGCTTTTTCGGTCATTTTAAGAGCTAACCCAACAGTGGCTTTGTTGAAAAGGGAGTTATCTGTCTCAGGTTGTGAAGTTACAAGATAATCACCACTCAGACTATGCCACTTCTCCTCCCTGATGGTATCTTGGGTGATTTGCTGTTTATTGTGGTCATTCATTGCTTCCTTAATTTCTTCCTTTTTCTTCTTGCTTTCCTCCACATATGGCTGCATGAAAATAATTAGAAGTGGCAAACTGCAGGCAAACCCCATAGTGGCAAAAGAAAAAGAACAAGGATATATCTTTCAAGAATAGATCATTGATGTTATGTCAACTTCTATATACCTGTTTCTCAATTTCAGACATATTCCTCCATGTATCAATAGCCAAACGTAGGATTTTCTGGCCATCTAAGGCCTGACTACAAGTTTTCAATCTAGCACATTCATGCTTGAGGAATATCTGATATGCAGTCTTTCGTCCCGGCGGAGAACCTCAGCGTTTCTTCATTTCTTTGACATTTGAGGGTGGAGGTAAAAGCACAGGCTGTTCCACATACCCAGTCCCTGCTAGTGCTAAGTTAGAATCCAAAATATTGCAAAAGCACCTCTAAAGTCTCAAAAGACCACTACTAAATTACTGAAGAAAACTGATGAATATTGTCTCAGGACTTGGAAAGTTTTTTGCCAAGTAACAAACTTGTCATGTGGCAAGAGTAGTCCTTGGAGATCTCTGTGACCTTCATACCATCTTTAATATCCATTATATAAGGTAAACTAGCTGTTGAATTCCGCTTCTTCTGAAGTGGACCTTTAAAAACAGTGGACCTTTAAAAAAAACCCTTTTTAAGATTAAATAGAACATTTTCTAAGACCAAAATATAGCAAAAACATCATATAATGAAGCTGCTGAATTGTCTTGTGTTATGTCCAAGAAGTAAATGTAAACTATATAAGTAGAAACTGCCAAGAAACACTCCCATATATCGAACTTGTGTGCGTGAAGTGCCAGACTGAATCTATATCTGCTTAAAATAACCAAAAAATAATAGATCTCTTGGGCTATCCTTTGGTGCTGTTAGATCCAGCTTGCTTTGCAGGACGCCTGTAGAAGTACAATTTCTCAAACTGGTAGAGAATATGTGCATACAGCTTTTCAACTTGAGCACATAACTTCATACTATTCCCTTCCAATTTCAGGGCAAAGACTACTTCACCCCATTTCTTTTCTCGACCAACCTGAAAATTGGAAACATTAAATAGAAAATTCATAACACTATATTAAAATTCAATATCTGAGACAAATTCTTGCAATGATACATAAAACTATTTTAGCCTCTCTTGATTATAGAACCATAACTGATTTGGATGAATATTGAATAAAGTTGACAAGCACATTAAAGCTGCAATACATGCAAAAAAACAGCTAAAATCGTGTGAGGTCAATGTACCGGGTGATATCCTCCTCTTCTGGTCACCTCCAAGTAAAACAGGTACAAGTCCAGCAATGTTTCTCTGACATTGAAACTGCCAAGCAGAATTGGAAAATAGAGCATTATTCATAACTTTCATGTTCACAACATCACCTTTACTGGAAGTTATCTATTATATAATATAACACAAGAATTTTGGATTGAATTAACCAACGCAAACGACCCATGTACTTAAAAATAAGAGAAAGGACAACTGTAAGACAAAACATTTAATAACGTATTATGTATACTTTGTTTGAGACTAATTATAAAATAATGTGGTGATTGTTTGTTCGTGTGAACAATCATGAAAAGTCAGAAGTCAAAACTGGTCAAACAGGAAGCTCGAAGACAAAAAAGACTCGACTTTTCCTTGCATGCAAATTATGAGCAACCAAACAGAACAACTAGAAAGTAATTAGAGAGTATTTCAGCACCCCATCATCACGTTAAGGATAAAAAAAAACAAGAGCTAGCTAGCTAGCAAGCATGTTGTTGCGTGATAAAGAAAACTCACATGAGACTCAGTCCAGAAGACTCCAACAACTCGGCGAGTTTCAAGTAGAAACTCTCAGGAGTCATCATCACCGAGAGAACTGTTGATGTGTAAACAGAAGTTAGTGGTAGTATTTAATAAATAGAAGTTATGTGGAGTGGTTATGTGGAGTAGTTTTACATATATTGTAACTGCAGTAGTTTAATTTGAAGATTAAGAAAAAGAGCATTCTCTCTGAAAACTTGTATTCCATTGTTTTCTTTTAACAATTGGTATCAGAGCTCCATTGTAGAGGCTTGATATTGAGTGCATGTGAGGAAAACAGTAAGCGTGTGAGGAAAACAGTGAGTGTGAGTCAAGAAAAAAATTGCAGTTTTTTTTTCTTTCAAGTAGAAGTTAAGAAGAATGACACAAGGTGGGAGTAGCAGTTTTGTGCAGCCTGCAATTCCAAGGTTTGATGGTCAGTATGATCATTGGGCAATGTTGATGGAGAATTTTCTGTGCTCCAAAGAATATTGGGATCTCATTGAGAATGAGATATTGATGGTGGCACATGGAATAGAGCCTACGGAGGCACAATTCAAATTGATCAAGGAGCAAAAGTTGAAAGACTTAAAGGTAAAGAATTATCTTTTCTAGACAATAGATCGTGAAGTCCTTGAAACAATCCTCAAGAGGGACACGACAAAAAATATATGGGATTCAATGAAGCAAAAATTTCAAGGTTCAACCAGGGTCAAAAGGGCTCAACTACAAAGCTTTACGCAAAGATTTTGAGATTCTTCAAATGAAGGAAGGAGAGACAATGAATGCATATTTTTCTCGTACTCTAACCATAGCCAACAAAATGAAGGCTCATGGTGAAAGTATGAGTGAAACAATCATTACTGCAAAGATTTTGAGATCAATGGTCTCTAAATTTGATTATGTGGTATGCTTAATTCAAGAATCCAACAAGTTAGACATGATGAGTATTGATGAGTTGCAAAGTAGTCTTCTTGTTCATGAGCAGAGGATGAGAAGTCGTGGAGAAGAAGAGCAAGTTCTGAAGATCTCCCACGAAGACAAAGCAGGTAAAGGTAGAGCTAATGGTTCATCCAGAGAAGGTCGAGGCAGAAGAAGGGGAAGACAATCATTCAATAAAGCTGCTATTGAATGTTTCAAATGTCACAAGTTAGGACACTATCAATATGAATGTCCTGATTGGGAGAAAAATGCCAATTATGTTGAATTAGAAAAGGAAAAAAATGAAGAATTGTTATTAATGTCTTATGTTGAACTGGAGCAAGACAAAATGGAAGAAGTGTGGTTCCTTGACTCTGGTTACAGTAATCATATGACTGGAAACAAGGAGTGGTTCTCAGAACTGGATGAAAGCTTTAGCCAAACTGTAAAACTTGGCAATAACACCAGAATGGTTGTTGTGGGAAAATGTATCATTCGTATGCAAGTGAATGGATTTACTCAGGCAATTTCTGGTGTCTATTATGTTCCTGAACTTAAGAGTAATCTATTGAGCATAGGGCAACTTCAAGAAAAAGGCTTGACTATTTTGATTCAACATGGGAAGTGTAGGGTATATCATTCTGCGAAAGGATTAATTATGCAGACAGATATTAGTGGAAATAAAATGTTTTCTTTGTTGGCTACCATGATACCAAAAGCTTCTTCATGTTTCCAAATTGTATCAGAAAATGAATCTCATCTTTGGCATTGTCGGTTTGGTCACTTAGACTATAGCGGATTGAGGACACTTTTTGATAAGAAGATGGTAAATGGGTTGCCTTCGGTCAAGATTCCAAAAAAGATATGCATAGAATGTTTAACTGGAAAGCAACACAAAGACTTTATGCCTAAGAAGAGTTTATGGAGAGCATCAAACAAGCTATAACTTGTGCATGCAGACATATGCGGGCCTATTAAACCAAAATCAAACAGCAACAAGAGGTACATCCTAAGTTTTATTGATGATTTCACTCGTAAAACTTGGATTTATTTCTTACATGAAAAATCAAAAGTTTTTTCCATGTTTAGAAATTTTAAAGCTTGTGTTAAAAGGAGATTGGTGCATATATTGCTTCTTTGAGAATAGATAGAGGTGGTGAATTTACCTCAAATAAGTTTGTAGAATTTTGCACAAATCAAGGCATTAGTAGACAATTGATTGCCGCCTATACTCCTCAACAAAACAGAGTTGCAGAGAGGAAAAATAGAACAATAATGAACATGGTGCGTTCTATGTTAATTGAGAAGTTGGTTCCTAAAATGTTTTGGCCCGAAGCTGTAAAATGGAGTGTGCATATCCTCAATAGATGTCCTACTGTGGCTGTGTAGAACAAAACCCCAAAAGAAGCATGGAGCGATGTGAAGCCAATGGTTGATTACTTTCGAGTTTTTGGGTGTGTAGCTCATGCACATGTCCCAGACCAAAAAAGAAGCAAATTAGATTAAAAAAGCAAGAAGTGTGTTTTCTTGGGAGTAAGTGATGAATCAAAGGCATACAGATTATATGATCCAGTTTGCAAAAAAATCATCATTAGCAAGGATGTGATTTTTCAAGAAGATGAATGCTGGAATTGGAGCAAAAGCAATGAAGAATGCAAATCAGATGCTTTAAAGTGGAACGATGATGATGATGAGAATAACATGGAAGAGGGAATATAAAATAATAAAGAAGAAAGTAACATTGAAAGAGAAGGTAGTGATGTTGATACAAGAAACTCAAGTGAAATTGGTGTTTCTTCTAGTGAATCAACTGAAACTGATTCACCAATTCTGAATGAAGGGAGGGTAAGAGGACCACCATCTTGAGCAATAGATTATGTAACAGGTGAAGGTTTGCCAGATGAAGATGGTCTAAATGCTATGATAATGCTCACTGAAGATGACCCACTTACATTTGAACAAGTTGTCAAGAGTAAGAAGTGGAGGGATGCAATGATGGCAGAGATTGAGTCAATAGAAAAGAACAAGACTTGGGAGCTAACTATTCTACCAAAAGGGGTGAAGCCAATTGGAGTTAAGTGGGTTTTCAAGACCAAACTTAATGAGAAAGGAGAGGTAGACAAGTACAAAGCAAGGCTAGTGGCGAAGGGGTATGCACAACAGTATGGAGTTGTTATACTGAAGTTTTTGCTCCAGTTTCCAGACTTGACACCATTCGATTAATACTTGCTTTGGCAGCACAAAACAAATGGGATGTTTTTCAGCTAGATGTAAAGAGTGCATTTCTTCACGGTGAACTCAATGAAGAAATCTTTGTGCAACAACCATTGGGATATGAGAAGAAAGGTGAAGAAGGAAAAGTTTACAAGCTAAGAAAGGCATTATACGACTTGAAGCAAGCACCAAGGGCATGGTATAGCAAGATAGAGGCTTACTTTGTTCGAGAAGGCTTTGAAAGGTGTTTATGTGAACACACACTGTTCACAAAGTCGAAGGAAGTAGGTAAAATTTTAATAATAAGTCTTTATGTTGATGATTTAATATATACTGGAAATGATAAAAGTATGTATGATGATTTTAAGGATTCCATGATGTTGGAATTTGACATGACTGATTTGGGGAGGATGAGATACTTTCTCGGAACTGAAGTAGTATAAAGTTTAGATGGGATTTTTGTGTGTCAAAGAAAGTATGCTCATGAAATTTTAGGAAGGTTTGGAATGGATAAAAGCAATTCAGTGAAGAATCCTATTGTTCCAGGCACGAAATTGTCAAAGGATGAAGTTGGAACCAAAGTTGATGAAACTTTGTTCAAACAGGTAGTTGGCAATCTGATGTACTTGACTGCAACTCGACCTGATTTGATGTATGGAGTGAGTCTTATTAGTAGATTCATGTCTTGCCCAACTGAATCTCATTGGCTTGCAGCAAAAAGAATATTAAGGTATTTGAAAGGTACAACTGAGCTTGGAATTTTCTACAAAAAAGGTGGTTGCACAAATTTGGTGGCTTACACCAACAATGATTTTGTTGGTGATTTGGATGATCGCAGGAGCACTTCTGGCTTTGCATTCTTACTTGGTTCTGGAGCAGTTTCATAGTCTTCTAAAAAACAGCCTGTAGTGGCATTGTCTACTACTGAGGCTGAGTACATAGCTGCTGCGTTTTGTGCCTGTGAGTGTGTTTGGCTGAGAAGAGTTTTAGAGAAACTTGGTCATAAGGAGGAAAATAGTACTTTGATTCAATGTGGCAATAATTCTACTATACAACTATCAAAGAATTCTGTTTTTCATGGCAAAAGCAAACATATTGATATAAGGTTTGATTTTCTTAGAGATTTGACCAGAGACAAAATTGTGGAGTTGAGTTACTGTAATTCTCAAGAACATGTTGCAGACATGATGACAAAGCCTCTCAAGTTAGAACAATTCTTGAAATTACGGAATATGCTGGAAATGGTTGATGCGTCGGTGATAAACTAAATGTTTGTTTTTCTTTTTCATATAGTTCAAGGGAGGAAGTTAGTGGTAATTTCTTGTAAATAGAAGTTAGTGGTAATTTCTTGTAAATAGAAGTTAGTGGTAGTTTCTTGTAAATAGAAGTTATGTGGAGTAGTTATATGGAGTAGTTATGTAGAGTAGTTTTACATATATTGTAACTGCAGTAGTATACATATTGTAACTGTAGTATTTTAATGTGAAGATTAAGAAAAAGAACATTCTCTCTGAAAACTTGTATGTCATTGTTCTCTTTTAACTAGAACATTGTTCTACATGGGACTCGCCAGCACTTGCATTGGTGATGGAGACATTAACAAGGTTCATGAGTTGGGTCTCCGATGGCGATGGAAGTATCATCTTCCTCTCCTCTTTGGTCTCCATGTTTGAGGAAAGGACATAGAGACCTTATGCCTTTAATGTGCGAACATTTGCGATAGCTGCACAGTGCACACAAGTACGTGACGTTCCTTGTCTTGTTTGGTCGATAATTTTTTTAAAATAAAATTAGTGTCTCGTTTTAAGTAGGGGTGTGAAAAAGACTATTTAGAATAAAATCAGGTTTCTACGTCGGTTTTAATTTAATTGATTTTTTACTTGAATTAGTTTTAAAAAAGTATATTATTTAATAAAATTAATTTGGTTAACTAAGTTGTTTTTACAAAATGATGAACTTATTTTCAACGAGATAAAAATATATTTTTAAAATAATCTAAAAATCAGTTTAAAATTGGTTTCAATTCTTAGAATCTATTTAAAATTAGTTCAAAATCAATTTTCTAAAATTAGTCTGATTGTGAATCAATTTTCTAAACCAATTCGATAATTTAGATGTAAAACTGAAATCAGTTTAGTTTAGAAGGAATCAAATGGATGTAGTTAACGACACATACACGGAATATATGGAAGAATAAACTTAGATCTCGCATAATATACTCTTGGATAAAAACAATAAACTTTAAATGGAATCTATTAAACTTTAGACTAAGAATTAATCTCTTAACAAAATATGAAAGATGCCATTGAAGAGCAAAAACTCTAACTGAGAGTGATATTCCTCCAAATCCAATGAAAGATACTTGCAGTAGTCTGTAGTATAGACAAAAAGTTTAGAAACAAACTTGTTTAAAAAAAATAATATAGAACATATGAAAAACTAAACATTAAAACAGTACACAAGAAATCTACTTATATTTATAAACATTATTAATATTAATGTACTTATTATACGATGTAGAAGACTTTTTTATTTATATTTAAAATATAAAAGAATAATGTGATACTAAATGAAACTAATATTTAAAGTAAACTATTTTAAATCACAGCAAAACTACACATGTTAAAAATTATCTTAGTTTTAAATTTAGATAATAATATATAAATTTATTTCATTAAGGATTTATCTAGTAAATTATTTTCTTTAAGAATTTCTATTTTTAAATTAATTCAAAATATTTAAAATAATTACATGCATCTACAGATAACAAAAATATAAAAATTAATTATAAAAAAATAATTTATTGAAATTAAAAAAAAATCATTGAGAGTGAAACCAATCAAATAAAAAAAACATAGTAATTTTATAACATTTTAACGTAACATTTTCCTATGTATTGAATACATTTTTTTTTTACCAAAACAATTAAGTATATTACCCTGCAATGCAAAGGCTTAACATGATAAAAAAAAATCAAATTTTAAAATAAAATATTTTAAATTAAATTTATATATTTTAAAATACCTAAAAATATAGAACTATACTTCACTTGCATTTATAAACTTATTTCACATTTTCTCGTGTCTTTTTATAAATTTTATACAAAATACTAGAACTAATACAATTTGTCATCTAACTGTTTACTTAAAAAAGAATGATGTTAGTGTTTATTATGTACAATTTTTTGTTTAAAATTACATTTACTTTCATTGCTTTATTTTTTTAGTGAATTACATGCTATCTATATATAAAATAAATAAGTAAATATAATTTATAAGTATATTGGAATAGAAGTGTAAAGATAAAATCTCACATTTAAAAAAATAAACAAATTAAATAATATATAAATAAGAAAGATCCACAAATGTATTAAGCTTTTTTGGATTGAAGGTAATATCATATTCACTTTATATGATATACTTATAACCCATTATAAATATCTTTATGATGTTTTATCCGCTCAAATGCACAACAATAAGCTATATGGTGTAACTTTAAATAAATAGGTTACAATGGCTTCACCACCATTTACATTGTCTATTTTATCGCCTAAAATCTTGAATATGTATATCATCATAATGATAGTGATTAAGAAAAGTTTTTTAACTACTGCATTATGTTACTTCCTTTAGATCCTCGGCTACAATTTTGCTCTATTCCATTTATTCTAAATTTACAATTTTTCTATTTTAAATCTTTATGCTTCAAAGGACTCATTTTAGTCCTCTGCATTTAAAAAAAAAATTGATTATGATCTTGTTGTCAAATTTCCGTTAATATCGTCAGTGTTTTAATTTTTTAAATAATTAATTTAACATATTAACAACTACAAAAAAACGTCACTATGTGTAAATTAAATTTTATAATTATAATTAATTGTACAAGAAAGGGACTACATTGTGATTAGGGGTTGGAATAGGTTAGGTTAGACTTTAAAAGGTCTGAGTCTAGTCTACGATTAATTTTTGAGCCTGATTTATAGTCTATCAAAAACTTTTATTTTGACTTGACCTAGCCTTTTTAACCGCGCTTGTCCTGATAGCCTATTTAAAAGCTTTTTTCATATTAAATCTTTAATATTCTTAATTGTTTTTACCAAAAAGAAATAAACAACACAACTTCTATAATAGGCTAAACATAAAATGTTAATTACTTCTATCAAACAACTTGAAGGGACTACATTGTGATGGAGCTTATGGCGGACATACACAATAGAAACAAAGCTTTTTTTTTTTTTTCGACCAATTTAGCCCGGCTGACCAACTGGGCATGGACCAGGTTGGCCCGGTGAATCATAAAAAAAAATCAAAGATATAGTTGTCGCAACTCTCACCCTCTCAGGTATCTTTTTCTTCACCTTCGTTAGTTATATATATAGTATGCAAAAAATACTACTTTGTCAGCATACTAGTAAGACTTTATACGAGGAAACCATGGAACCAATTCAATAGAAAACGTGTAGAAATTGATCTGGGCATTAAAATGTTTTTCTTTTAAAGCATTAAGATGTTTCTAGTCAATAGTTAATTAGAAAATTCTATTACAAAAGTTTGTAAATATAACACTACGTCTATAATAGTTTTTTGAAAGAATTTATAGTTAATATTGATTAATTATTTCATTATATGATCGATGCTAACTGTTTATTTCGATTATTATACCATTAATGATAAAAATGTATGTGGAATAAATATAATTTGTTTTGACACATGTCGACAATTGTCTATTCAAAATTTGCAGTTTCCCTATTTTATATTTCTCTCAATCATAAAAAAAAAATTGTTGGTGGATTTATTTCCTTTTTTATTATGGAAATTCAAGATTTTTTCATCTCAAGATAATCATGCCTAAGTTGAATAGATAGTATAAATTCATACCAAAACCATTAAGTTAAGATGTTTAGGTAATGAGCTCTAATACTTCCATTTGCCTATATAATTATAACACGCATTAATCGATTGAGCCTATCAATCTTTATTTCGGCCAACAATTAATCATCTTTGAACATGAAGCTACTTCCTCGAGAAATAATTTTCTCTCTTATTTTGTTCATTATCTGTTCTTCTAAGGTTTGTAAAGCAATGGATTGTGGTGGCACACAAGTTTCACGTACCATCGTAGTCGATCAATCTGGCAAATCAGATTTTCATACCATTCAAGCTGCCATTGATTCAATAAAGACAAGCAACAATAAATGGGTGAAAATTCACATAAAGGCTGGCACATATACGTATGTTATATACTCCATTTTATTAAATTTATACCCAAATAAATTATTGTCTCTTTCTTAGCTTTTTTTTTTTTTTTTTGCGTGGTTACATTATATATATTGAAATATCTAGAGTGAAACTAATCATATTGTGTGCAGAGAGCAGATTCAAATTCCATATAACATGCCGTGCATCTTTTTGGAAGGCCAAGGAAAAGAAGTCACCACTGTTACATACAATGACCACCAAAAAACAGATATTAGTGCCACGTTCTCTTCATTTCCAGACAATGTTGTTGCATCGGGCATTACTTTTAAGGTATAGCAAGATATACATATGTTAAAAAACAATCTCATTATTTTTTTCACTAAAAAATGGAAATACTATTTAGTATGAAACCGATCTCTTTATATCTTTTTATTTCAAGAAATATATTACTTCATGTTTCAAATTTGTGAATAGATTAAAACACAACAGAAAAAAAATACTAGAACAACGACTCTAACAATCTAATAGTCACATCCATGTTGTCTTTTTTTTTTTCTTTTTTTCTTTTTAGAACTCGTTTGATACTGCGGCAATATTAAGTTATGATGGGAAACGAATCCCAGCATTGGCTGCAAGGATATATGGAGACAAATCTGCATTTTACAATTGTAGTTTCATCGGTTTTCAAGATACATTGTGGGATGTGGAAGGTCGTCACTACTACAAAAATTGTCTCATTGAAGGTGCTGTCGACTTCATATGGGGCAGTGGACAATCTTATTTTGTGGTATTTAACATGTACTAATAAATTAACATGGCCATGTCAAATTGTTTTGTTCTTTCTCATCAAATTAACTAACTAATTTCGAGCATTTACTTTAATTTAATGTAGGATTGTGTGCTCAATGTGACTTCTTCGGGTTCCATAACAGCACAAGGACGCAGTTCAAATAGCGACCCAAGTGGTTTTGTGTTCCAACGAGGTTCTGTGGTTGGTAGCGGGAGCGCGATATTAGGGAGAGCCTATGATCGTTGTTCTAGAGTTATATTTTATGACACAAACTTGGGATCTGTGGTTGACCCTCAAGGATGGAATGCTTGGCATTATACAAAACATGAGTACGATTGATTCCTTTAGCATAACTAGCAATTTTATGTCTTCAACTTTAAAATATATCATGATAATTAATGCATTTTGTGGCAACACAGGAGAATGTTTATTAACTATAAGAACTTAAAAAGATAAATTTTAAAATTATAAGGACTCAATAGTTAATTAAATATTTTTTATGTAACCATTTCATTTCATGTTAGTTTGTAACATTCTCAAGATTAACTAGTAAAACAAATTTATGCAGGGATTGCATTTACTACGCTGAGGTTGGATGTACGGGTGTAGGTGCTAATACTTCCAAACGCGTTCCTTGGAGAAAGAAATTGACAATCTCAGAATTCAGACAACAATTTTCGACGTCAGTGTTCATCGACCACGAAGGCTGGCTCTCAAAAATACCATTGAACTGAAGACATCTTTTTATTACTGTTTAGCCAACTTGTTTTGTGGATAAATATAAATATCGTGAAAAAGCTAGGATGGTGTTAATTTCAACATTATTTCGACTAAGCATGTAAATAATGTTTTATGTTAAAGTGTTTGAAAATTAAAGATTTAGAGCATAAGACTGTACAAGTTATTAATGATGTAAATTGTAGATAAGTCGTGAAAATTATTATAAATTATTAAGAAGAGTTACTAGTAGTTAGGAATCTTTATAAATACTTGTTTATTCATAGAGTACCTTCATAGTTTTCTTTTAAATTTGTTGTCATTTTCTCTAAACTTTCATCATCTTCTTTGGATCTCAATATTTTTTTCTTTTCTCTTTCCCAAAATTAATTACTTTTTTTTTAATTTTCTGTACCTTTCTATTCTCTCACTTTATTTTCTTCTACATTCTCTATTCTTAATTTGCTCTAATGATCAATTTGCACATTACTTTCTATTATATTCTTTATCGACAAAATTTTAACATATTAACCCATGATAAAAGACTCATTGAGATGGATAAAAGATTTTCAAAAGAAATATATATGTTTTCTACCTCAAATATCTATCTATGAGATTATATTTGTTTACAAAAACAAATACAAAATTTTCGTTTGGAGAATTAAGTTTTAGCTATGTAATTCTGTGTGGGTCTTCAAGGGAAAACTTGTATTATTTTTCAATTCTTTTTATTTTACATTATTTATGGGATTTTGAATCGAAATTGTTGGTTCGCCATATGTACATGTCAATGAAATTAAGAAATCATTTTCTTTCAAATTTTTTGTTACTTTAATTTTCTCCTCATGCTAGTATTTAAACAAATGTAGTAGTAGTTTTGTCAATTAAAGAAAATTTATTTGGAATATAGGTCATGCAGAAGATATGGGAAAGTTGTTGTTTATTTATTTAAAGAAGACAAAATAGATAACTTCATTCCTCTAAATGAAAAAAAAAAACAAAAAAAAACTCAACTTAAACTTATTATACAAAAGAGAAAAATCCATAACTATCAAAGGTGCCTGCACCATCGTCATAATTAAATACTACTAAAAAATGGGTTAGTGAACGGATAAACAATACAAAGTTTCAAGATTGTCTTATGGATTCTGGTGAAAATTATGTGTCCAAGATCCGTTATGCATAATCGTAGTTATAATGGGTTCACAGGTTGACCCAAAAGCAAAATTGAAAAGGATAAAAAGAAATATAGCCAACTTTACACTTTATCTGCAAAGAATGATACAAAAACATAGTACTTATATAAGTCAACTAGCTAAAGTCACATACTCTCCTGTTATAAATAAAAAATAAAATACATAATTTGGAGAGTGAGTTTCTGACTATTCCTCCTCTCAATTACACATTTTCAATATTTTTTTTCTTATTCTTAATCAGATGTTTATTTTAATTTTTACACACTACTTCCAACACTACTAGCTAAAAAATGTGACTTTTTTACTATTTAGGGATATTTTTTTCAATTTTTTAAATTGGGAATCATTTTTAAATAATTACCCAAAAAGGGATAAGTCGTAAAAGATATCACAATTTATGGGTTAGAAATTGTGAAACATGTTACGATCTCGTATTTTTTTTCAACTAAGTTGTAAAATTATCTACAACTTTAGTTAATTTTTTTTGCTTTTACGATATCAAAGTTGTAAAATAAAATTTTCATTTTGTGACTTTAAAGTTGTAAAACCTTTTTTTAAATGTTAAAGTTATTTGTTTTTTTTAAATAATAGTTTTTTATATTTTTTTACGGTTTTTAAAAAAAATCAATTATGAAAAATTTATTTATTTAATTGTCAAATAAATAATTTTAATTTTACTTATTACTATTTTTATTTAATATGGTTTTATTTTATATGTTGTTAATCTATTTTAATGTTTTTTTATTTAAAATTTAGATAATCTATTAATAAAAAATAGATACTAAAATTAAAAATAACATAATACATTAATATAAAATTAACAACACAAATTAGAGAAAAACATAAAAAATAGAAATTATATTAGACATGTACTTGTTTATATGAACAATTAGTACGATTATGTTTTTCACTTATACACAATTAACATTTCATAAGTCTATTTGAAATTGGTTCGTCCATTTCATTATATATTGAAGTTCATACTAAAATTAAAAATAACATAATATATTAATTTTAGTATGTATTTTTATTGATAGATTATCTGAATTTTAAATAAACAAAATATTTAAATAAAACAATATTAAAAATATTTAATATATTTTAAATAATAAAGCATTAAAATAAATTAATAACATATAAAATAAAATCATAAAAAAATATACATCATATTAAATAAAAACTATTAATAAATAAAATTAAAATTATTTATTTGACAATTAAATAAATATTTTTTTTATAATTTGGAAAAATTAGAAAAAAAACCATAAAAGATAAAAACTATTATTTTTTAAAAACGAAAAATAACTTTAACATTAAAAAAAATATTTTACAGCTTCAAAGTTGTAAAACCAAAAACAAAATAAAAAAAAAGTTTTTACAACTTTGAAGTCATAAAAGTAAAAAAAAAATTACTTATAACTTTAAAATCGTAAAAAAGAATTAACTAAAATCATAAATAATTTGACGACTTAAGCTAAAAAAAATACAAAATTTTTTAGATAATTATTTTAAAACGGTCCCAATTAAAAAAAAAAATACCCGTAAACAGTAAAAAAGCCAAAAAAAATGTCCCGATCAACCATCTCAAACTATGATTCTTTTTATTTTTGTTTGAATATGTGATTTTCTTATTTGTCTATCCCTTTTAATTCTTCATCTTTTATCTCTATCTTTAAATTTAATTTCAATAATATTTAAAATAAATTATTAATAATTAAAAATAACTCTATATTACAATTTAGGTTAGCTGTTATAAATCTAAAATAAAATTTATATATTTAAAAATATTTATTTATTATAAATTTTAATTATAATATTTATACTATATACATATAAAAATGTCTCCCAAAAGAAATGTTTACAAGTGACATCTTCAAGAGTTCTAATCCATAATTTTTTTTGAATTTCTTAAAAGAAAATTCATTTGATATTAAAATGTCTAAATTTATATATATAATAATTGTAATGTAATTATAAATATTATAGTTATAATAATGAAAGTGATTAGCAATTATTTATAATAATTGTACATGTATTATAATTTTTTGTACTACGTATTATACTTATTGTTAATATTATTAATAAATCAATTATTCATTAACATATGGAATTAAAAAAAAACTCATTGCATACATAATAATTTATGCATTATTATTTGCATGTAAAATAATTTTACGACATGGAAAAGAAATATTTATATTCTGATTAAGCATAATTTTACAATCAATTTTATAGGTAATCATGAGAATTATTACATCCATTTTTAATTCAAATAAAGTTAGAAAATAAAAAGGCAACCAAGGAAAGATAAATGTTAAAAGTAAATAATTCTATTTTTTTTAATTGAAAAATACATAATTGTATGATAAAATATGCTATTATAAATTGTCATATGAACTGAAGGTAGCCATAATTAATTTATATTTATTTTTTCCTGGATAAAAAACTATGTGTATCTACCAACTCATTGTAATTCAATAAATTAAAAAATATTTTAAATATTCAACATGAAGTACTCAATTCTTCTTTTTTAAAACATTTAATTAGTTTAAAGTAATTAGGAGTAATATATATTTTAATTAGGATTAATTACTAACGTTAGTATATTTTTTATTCAAAATTACAATGTATTCAAATTAAGATAAAATATAAATATTTCATTGACTAAACATAAATTTAAGTCTTATTCGTTCAAAAATAAATTTAATTCTTAATTTTATTACGCAATAATAATTAATAACTCAAAAATCATTATGTTTATGATACATTATTGATATTTAGAACAAAAATATTAATTTTAGTTTATAATTCCTAATTCAAAATTTTAAAAATTCTCATATGTTAAAAGTTTAAAATATTTTATATCATTTTTCAGAAAAATTAACATATATATTGTGAACGACAGACTCGCTTGAATTAAAGTTTAAATTTAAAAATGTCACTTTAAAAATATATATTTTTTAATTTTTTATTATAGCTAACAACTTTCAGTTTAGATTGTCTGGAGTGTTTTTTTTTCCAATAATCATTTAATAGAGAAGTTAAACATATATATATATATATATATATATATATATATATATATATATATATATATATATATATATATATATATATATATATATTTATCTAAAATATATGATATAAAAATATTTAGAAACAAACTTTACCCGTGCATGACAGGGTCACCACACTCTAGTAATTTATATATATTAAAATTCTTTATTGTAAATTTTAATATATCCCAAAATACTAATAGAATAAAGCCTATCTACAGATTCAATTCACTCATAGTCAACAAGAAATATCAAGTCAATACGTCACTCATAGTCAACAAGAAATATCAAGGGGTACTAGAAGATTTAGATGAATTGATTGAATAAATTATATGAGTTATTATAAATCTGTACCTATTTTATTTTCTATTAGAGAGATAAAAAAAAATAAAAATCAAGGGCTTATCAAGGAGGGTCCAAATCACTTGAACCAAAAAACAGAGTTTGCTTCACTGTCACCACTTTTCCCAATTGGCCCGATTGAGGCCCATGAAAACGATGGGCTTCAAGGTCTATCCGTTGTTTGTCTGGGCTCATCCAAAACGTTAGAAAGTGACTGGGCCGCCTCGAAGCACCAGTGTTAGTTTGTGGAATCCTACATCGCTACATGGCACATTTAACAGCGGAAGTCAAATCATCATTGTCATGAATCAAAATCAAAGTCCAAACCAAACACGAAAAAGGACGTGCTACGCGATAAAACGACACTGCCACGTGGCTGCACAAAAATTCTCTTACGTAATGGTTTCACAAAACACAAGTAGTAGAGAAAAAAAATGGCCACACAAACAACACTAGTTGCGCACTCCGCCGAAGCACACACGACGAAATTTCAGGCTAAGGCTGCACGCTTCTTTCCACATTACAGATAAGGCGCTTGCGAAATATCCCCAACGAAATTTTAATCTCATCGCGATTCCGCAAAAGAAAAGAAAAGAGTGTGTGGTGTCGGGGATGAACATACATTGAGGCAAAAGTGTTTCTTTTCTTTTCTTTTCTTTTCTGCGCAGTTATTATTATTTTAGGACTGCAACTGCATGAGTTGGACAAAACCGAGCAAGATTGGTAGCTTGAAGTTCTACAAGCTTCAGCAACTATGGCTATTGCTACGGCCACCCTCTCTCTCCATTTCGCCAAAATTCCCATTCGTCAAACGCATTCATCTTCTCCAATACGCCATCGCATCCCTTCTGGTCGACGGTTGAATCTCTATTACCCTCGCACTTCCCACAGGTTAGTTTTTTTTTTTTTTTTTGTTCCTCGTTAAATGAAATTAAAATTTCGAACTTGGATTCTGGGTTAAACGTTAATTGTTAACGGTTTTTGTTTGTTATCTCTTTCTGCTTTTTTGGTTACAGATTTGCGTGTTTTGGTTCCAAGTGTTCACTGACAGACACTGATGTGCATTTGGTTCATGTTACCACGGATGAGGATGAGGCTCAGGGAAGAGGGGTGGTTGAGCCTCACTGCCCGGTGCCATTTGTTAAACTCAATACTGATATTCTCGAGACTGAGTCTTTGAACTTGCTCGCAGAAGCCACATTTGTAGATACTCTCTTGACTGCATTGCCTGTAGGTTTTTTATACCAAGTTTTGGGGGTTGTTAAGTATTGCTCACAGTTTCTCATCTTCCTATGGTGTGTTCTGCAGGTTTTGTCCGAGGAGGAGCAGCACGCCCTATCTGCTACTCCGGCTCACCCGGCTGGTTTACACGGTGGGATGTTTTCTAACATTTTTATTTGAGTTATGACAATGTTGTCCTAGTTCTATTATTACTAAGTCTTGTATTGACTTTAATTTCTTAGAATTTAGACTTAGGGTCTAACTCAATTCCACAAAACCAGCTTGTACAATGAGGATTGCCCAAGCTTTATAAGCTCTAGTTCGGTCTTATCTATAGTTGATGTGTGTTGCAACCCCTAAGAGCTGACATCCTGACGGCTGCACACTAAGACACTTTACTCAGCCTTTCAGCCCCTTTGTAGGTAGTCCTTTTCGATGCATTGGCAACCGACTATGCAATTAAAGTGGGCTAGGGGTAATGGTAATTAAGGTGGCTTTCCTACACTTAAGAGTTTTCTTTTATTAGGGTGGGTGGGAGTTAAAATGAATATGTAAAAGATTGAATACAGGCCTGAGTCAAAATTCCCTTGTTTACTATTGGAATGGAAAGCATTAAAAACTGTCTTTTGCATGGTTGGTATCAATTGATATTGATATGGCTTTTCTTTTATTTAATATGGCTTCATCGATCACTTTCTTTAACCTCAAAAGTGCTCTTACAAGCCTGGCATTGCAATCCAGTAAATACAGTTTATTATAGCTGTTATCTTCTTTGAGTTGATCAAAATCAAGCTTGTCTAAAAATTGTTTGATGCTTATCTTGTCCAATTATTTTATTCTGTGTCTTTTGCCATCTACATTATTGATGACTGTGATGTTGAATCATCTAAGCTTCTCTTAACTTGAAGATTATATATTTTCAGCTTTTTATGCTAGTTGCTTAACTGCAAATGTAGTGGAGCAGCTTTGGAATTTTGCTTGGCCTTCTGCCATTGCCTTGATTCATCCAAGCCTTTTGCCAGTTGCTGTAATGAGTTTCTTCACCAAAGTGGCTATAATTGTTGGCGGTCCCTTGGTTGGCAAACTTATGGACCATTTTCCAAGAGTGTCTGCATATAATTGCTTAACCATTGTTCAGGCAAGTTGTTTGATAATCTATACAAACTATAAATTCAAGCAAGATATAGCTCTTTTCCTAAAAGTGATCATTCTTTCTAATTTCCAGGCAGCAGCTCAGTTGCTATCTGCAGCGATGATTATTCGTGCCCATTCTGTCCAACCTACTTCATTTTCTACACTGCTTCTGCGTCCCTGGTTTGTCATATTGGTTTCAGCTGGGGCTATTGAGAGGCTTTGTGGAGTAGCTTTGGGGGTTGCAAATGAGCGTGATTGGGTTGTGCTGGTATTGTCATTCAGAGCTTCGTCTGTTCCCTTGACATGTGATTTGTAAATTGAAAAACTTGTGTTAAAATTAAATCTTGTTCTGATCCCTAGTGGCTTCTTTCCGCAGCTGGCAGGAGTGAATAGGCCTATTGCATTAGCACAGGCAAATGCTGTTCTAAATCGAATTGATCTCCTGTGTGAGGTAATTTTATTTTTTTAATATTTGCTATATGTTGATTAGCTAGCTTATACATTTTCATGTTTACTGAGCTTGCAACCATTCCAGTTGAGTGAAATATTCAGGAATTGTCTTATGAAATATCAATTATGTTAACTCTATCTTGGAAACTTATGAAATGTTTGTCTGCAGATAGCCGGGGCGATGCTGTTTGGATTCCTTCTTTCTAAATTTCATCCTGTAATCTGCTTAAAAGTTGCTTCTGGGTTAATGATGGGGCTTCTGCCTGTTACAGTAATTTCTCTGCCTTTCTTCTTGATCTATTACTTCCATAATTTGGAAGCTGAATTCATTTTTAATCTCCGTTGTTATTTGCAGATTGTTTTCAATTATTTAACCAACAAGCTTTCCACCGGTGTTCTTGACCGACCTAAACCTTCACAAACCTGTTGCAGAACATTTAATGAAGATTCTGCATTAGATGCCAGCAGTATAGGTATATTATTCTTTCTTTTGAGAATTATCTTTGTCTGGATATCTTAAGTATACTTACTTCCAGTTGCATCTACTGGCAAACCAGTGTTTAAAGGTCTGGAAGCCATCAAGCTCGGCTGGAAGGAGTATCTGGGTCAGCCTGTTCTCCCTGCTAGTCTTGCATGGGTGCTCCTCTGCTTTAACATTGTTCTCACGCCAGGCAGTTTGCTGACAGCATTTTTAACACAGCGTGGTATGTGAATATTTCCTCCGTAGTAGTGTAGTACCTTTTTATCTTGGGAAATTTCTTTCACTTATAACGCGTATTTTGTTGCATAAAGAATATAGTGAAGCACCTGATTTCAAGTTTTTGAAAAACTTCCATCAATCATAAACTCATAATTGGTAGGGTTATCTATTTTCTTAATCGACAACCCTTTCATACTTTATTAGCTTGGACTAACATGTTCTCTTTGGTTACTCTTTTCAGTTATTACATTTGGCATCTATCATAAATGTTTAATTGATGTCTTTTAATACTGTTAATGTTTAACTGAGTGCTGTAATAAATGGTCAGAATTCAGAAAGACAGAAAGGAAAATGTACTAATGCAGCAGGTTTTGATGTAGGTTCATCGTGGTAGTCTCCAAAACTGTTTTGCCCATTAATCATTCTATTCCATATTTAGACCAATAATCATTGACATTCTGTAATTTCTTTTATCTTTACTTTTCCTTGGTTTTTACGGGGTGGGGATTAATTTTTTTTGGTATTTGTGCTAGGTCAAAAATTTATTTATTTTTTTCAATTTTTCTGCAGGCTTACATCCGTCAATCATAGGAGGATTCAGTGGAATGTGTGCTTTAATGGGTGTTGCTGCAACATTTGTGTCTTCAACTCTGGTCAAGCAATTTGGCATTTTAAAGGTTTCTTCTCTATCCTTTAATGTTTTATAATAATAATAATTATTATTATTATTATTTTGATGAGCAAAAAAAAATGTTTTGTTATTTTTAAATTTTGCACACTGGAAACTTTGAGCCCTTATTTTTTATCAATTTGTTGAGAAGTTTTCTCTCTTTACCAGGCTGGGGCAGTTGGGTTGGTATTTCAAGCGTTACTTCTCAGCATGGCTGTTGCTGTATATTGGAGTGGAACAATTTCTCATCAGAGCCCTCTTCTTACTTTCCTATTTCTGATTGTAAGTCGCTAAAGTACTGTCACTTATAACATTGATGTTGAAGTTTATAAGTTAGAGTGGCCCAAAGCCCGTGTCCGAGTCCGTGCTTCATAGGGTTGATCCGACACTGATTCAAGTTCAGCTTACACTGAATTAGTGAGCTAAACTGTGACATGGAATGTTCAAGGTGGTTGGTTCTAAGGATGCTTTTTTAAACACTGATTATATCTTTTAAATTCTTATTTTCAGTACAATGTGCATTTCTTAGCAAACAAGACATAGCTTGAATTGTGTTGAAAAAAGTTGCAACAGGTCATTGAATATTTGTTGTTAAAATAGAAAAAGTTGGTACGAGTCCACAAGAGAGGAAAGGCTCTTAAGATGTCCCAAATTGCAACGTTTTATTCATTTTATGAAAATTTCAAACTTTGGATTTTTGACGTGAAACTAACTTTTGTCAAATTTGTTCACACTGAATTTTTGCACATAAACTGCTCTGCTTTTGTGTGCAGATTCTGTCACGGTTAGGACACATGTCATATGATGTTGTAGGGGCTCAGATTCTCCAGACAGGAATCCCATCATCCAAAGCAAATCTCATTGGGACGACAGAGATTGCTGTTGCTAGTTTGGCGGAGTCTATAATGCTGGGTGTTGCAATAATTGCAAACGATCCTTCTCATTTTGGATGTTTAGCACTGTTGTCTCTTCTATCAGTAGTTGGTGCTGCCTGGATGTTCTGTAGATGGCTGTTGAATCCAACAGATGAACAAAAAAACCTTTTTTCTTATGATCCTCAGTTTTGATATTTATGTAAGTATCCCTGGACATAAACTACTGGCACTTGTCTAATTGTTTTCTTATGTTATATAGAAGAAAAAGTTTGGTGGGGGGCGGGGTGATATTTTGCCCTTAGGGTGTATTCGTTTGCAGAGAATGAGTGAAAAGGGGAGAAATGAACAGAAAATAACGTGGGACTCATACTTTTACATTCTACTTGAATTCAAAACTTTCATCTTTATTTTTTTTTTTCAATTTCTTTTCACCCTAACGAATGGATCCTTAGTCCGAGATTTACTCATGTAAAAGTGGGATATAACTGATTCTGTCTGCTGTTAACCATTGTGGCTAAATTTGAGGTTTTGATAGTGTTCTTTAGGCGTATAACTAAGTCTTCAATAAATTGGTTGATGTAGACAGCAAGGGATCCAGTTTATGGAATCTCTTAGCAGTGGTTTGACAATATTTTTATCTAACCATTAACTTCTGTCAATGCAGTTGTTCATTAATTGCCTTAGTGCAAACTGCAAAGGCAGTTCGATGTAAACAAGAATCAAAATATAGCATGGTGGGTGATTATCCACTTAATACAGGAGCTTGGGGCGTTTTCTTCTCACCTGGCCAATGATATTCATTGTGTGGACAAAATAGATGGCTTTACCTGTAATTCTGTAAATGTGTAGCATGCCATCATATTTATATTATTAGTGTACATGACAAATAATTAGCTAGTTGCCTACGTCCAACACGTACAAACGTTTTGTAAAGCATTTTATTCATTGTTAAAATTCTTTCCCGGGATTTAAAATATCAGCAGATTTGTTCCGGTGATTGTGATAGGAGGATCAATGATTCTTAGTAAAATATTAATTTGAAATATTTTAATTGGAAGTCGTTAACTTCATATTTTGATCTCTTAAAAAATAGCATATTCTTTTTTTGTTAGAATTTATTTTGATTATATTTGAAAATAAAATTGCATTGTAAGGTAATTACAATTAGAGGAAACTAGACTGAGAAAAACTATCACTAAATTTATAAGAATGGTTTTTCTACGGTCATGATTTACAATAAAATATTGTGATGTTTAATTTATTAATTCACTTAATGAGAAAAGGATTGGTTGTGATTTAAATATTAAAATATTTTTTAATTTATTTTTTCTTTTTTTTTGTTTGAAATATTTCTTCAATTCATGTTTAAAAGACATTAATTTAGAAAATTTATGCATTCTGCATACATATATAGAAAATGTTATATATATTGATGGTGTAAACTATCTAATGATAAATTATCATATATGAAAATTTCTTAATTTTTATAATAATTATCTTAAAAATGATATCAATGATAATTTTGTATGAGTCGATATAAATTTTTTTACACAGACAAATAGTTATTAAATTTTATTTTAAAAGATAATAAATTTATCGTTACTTTAATTAAATTAAATGGTAATGTAAATGTTTTTTTTATATTTTTAATCCTTTTTATTATAGTTAATGTATGATTTTGGTATTTAATGGTTTGTTTGAGTGATATTTTCTTGGGTAGGTTCTTAAGTAAATTCAATCGCTCATTTTTTTATTAATAAAGTCTCATATGATACTACCCTCATGTATAAATTCAAATAGATGAAGGATATATGTAAACTATCATTAATAGAAAATAAATAGGAAAGAGATATATAACGTGTAGTCAAAATATTGCACTATCCTCATGTCTAAATATCAATAAAATAGATGAAGGGTATCATATAAAGTAATCCATTTCTCCTCTCTCTGTCCTCGTTTTCACTCACTTTTCCTTCTTAGCTAACAAACAAAATGTTAATTTGTTTAAAAACTTGAAAATTTGAAATTACATATTGTTAAAATTGAAAGGGAAAAATATAATAGTTAAAATAAAATGGAGCGTAAATAGACATACCCTTAGTGGAAGGTGAATAACCAAGTAATCCAACGTTGCAGACTTTGATATACTTTTCACCATCACCTACAGTCTGAATTTTTTTCCTTCCAAGCAAACCCATTAGTGTTTTCCTAATGGCCTAGATTCTCCAGGGAAGAAGATATCTGTTCATAAAGTGTGACCTGCATAGCAAGTCCATTTAGTTACATTTTCGCTTTTGCAATAGTTATCTCAATCAGATTTCTTTTACTATATTTTTCTGTGTCTTTCTTTTGCTTTTCTTGGAAAGTTGATAGTCCATGTTTACAATTATTGAGAACGAAAAAGGTGCATTCCAGTGTTCACTATTCACTTGTAGTATTAAATAAATAAAAACTATATAAATGAATGCAATATTTCAAACTCTTTTCCCTGGAAATGATTGACATACATACACGCGTCTGTGAACTATTCTAGGGTGCATAAAGACTAATGACTTGATGGGTGCATAATTATCAAAAATAAAATTAAGTAGTTCCTTTATAACAAATAAAAACTATTAAAAATAGCTGTTTTTTTTTGTATAAAATGATATATATATAAAAAAAATGTGAAGCTTAAATGGGCTTTGTACGTTAATGACCATATGGCCCAAAGTTGTGTAGGCATGAGAGGTTTTCAATTTGTTATTTTGAGATGAAAAGAAAAAGAAAGGAAATAGGGTTATGATGTGTTGTGCCGTGTTGACGCCGTTACGTATGTTGTATGTATGTGGTACGATTATTATTGATGATTGGTGAGTTGCCGTCAGAAACAAGAATATGGCATCAGTGAACGGCACGTATCCGTCACGCTGGGCCCCTTCTTCCAAGAATGGAATCATGTTCACGTACTACACCAATAGTACTACGGTCAACTCATGGCATTTTTTTTTTCGCTGGAAATCGTGCAAATTAAGTTTTATCTATAAAATATCACTACTAAGTAAGTAATGCTTTGTTCAGTGTTTTTTTTTTTTACAGGAATGCTTTGTTCATTTAGATTAAGTAACATTGTTTATACAAAATGTTCTATGTTTACTCCAATGAAAAATGTCTAAAATCCACTGGTTTTAAGTATTATATGCATTCTGAGTTAGAAAAATGTATTATATGCATTCAAACTCTCAAGTTACTATGAATATAATAAAATTTTCAAGTATTAATATGCATTCTGAGTAATTAAATAAATAAATAAGTGCATAAATAAATAAATACTAAAACAGTCTGGGAGTTTGCTGAGCTCAAGTTACTATGTGTATATGACATTGACTCCCGTGTGGAATGGCAAGCAAAGACAGGGCACTCGTAAATTTGAATCTTATTGGTAATGCTCTCGTGTTTGTAGCATCGCGTGTATTCTACGTTTTTTATTCTCTCACTGCTATTACTCTTTCTTTCTTTCTTTTTTTCTCTCAAAAATTGGTAGACATCTTAAACCTAGTTCATAAGAGAAAGAAATTGATCTTTCAAAAAAAGAGAGAGAAATAAAAAAAAATGTTAATGAGGTGATGAGAGTAGAAAAATATTCACAACAACACATTACACTTTATTAAATTACTTAAAAGTAGAAAATTCTTATTAAAAATATTATTAATATATTTCTTAATTAATATACTTTTAGATGACTTGTTGATAGAGGTCTTTTTTTTTTCCTTTTCATCAATCATGTCGAGTGAAATAATAACTAATTTGCTTATTTCCGGTTAATTATATGCATACATATAGTCTTTATTTTAATGAAACATATATATAGTATATTCATGCCTCCTAATTAATCAATTACCATATTTGATTACTTTAACCAAACCCTTTTGCCAACACACTACCATCTTATTTCAGTATGTTAATTGTATAGTTTCTTGTTGGTGATTGAACAACGATAAGGTAACATCAAAGAGATTAAAACACTGTATTTACACACACACACATATATATATAATATGGTTCTAAATTTTTTTATAACATTATTTGTTTTACTCTGCCTCTTTCAGTCTCATGTGTTTTTCTATCTTCTCTTTTTAGATGTATCTTTTTGTACAAAATTTATGTTCAAATAAAATTTCTCATAAGTTAGGGTTCCAATATAATAAAATGATCGATGACATGGAAGAACCAAATATTGATTTGAGTGAGAATTTTTTGTCTTATAAAATCAGATTAAAAAGTTAAAAACCCTGGACCTTTTAGTGGTAAACAACACCATTCCATTTCCCAAAACTAAAGAATTTCCACAAAACAAAGCACCTCACTTTCCCAAAGAACCTTGAAAATGGACATTTCTAGATCTACATCCCACATGGGACTTGGATGAACGAGAGAGATCATGAAACAGAAAAAAAATGCCCAAACCTTCCATCAATCCCTATATATCACATTATTTATGAAAAATAACGTGATGTTTGTTTAGGAAACCGAGTGAAGAGTGCTTTCCCAATTCCCTGTCTGTGTCTAACCTTGCTATATTATCATGTGTCAAAGGACCTCAAACCCAAAACAGCTTCCTCATCATTCCCAACAACTCAATAATGCCCCCACACTCCATCACTTTCAAGTTGATAAAGTATGAAAAGCAAGAAACCTACATTAAAAACAAAAAAATATTGAAGTTATTATATAGTACACTTAATTTAAATAAATAAGCTACCACTACTCCATTATAGTAGTAGTATTTATTTATCTGATCTCGATTCTAAGAAGAAGAAAAAAATATTTCATGTACTTATTAAAAAAATTAATTAATTTTATTAAACTGTGTTATTTTTAATTAAAAAATAAATATTTTTTAGATTATTTTTTATTAAAATTTGATATTAAACATAAAAAATATTAAGTTTTATTATATAAAAGATATTTTAAAAATAATTTCATTACATGATTTAATGAATAATTGAGATTTATTTATATTTAAAAAAAATATTATTTATGTTCGAGACCCAGAAAGAAGAAGTATTTGAAATAGTCTCTCTTTCCCTTCAACAGTCACATTCCATGATATTACACCACTAGTTAATAATAATGTTCATCAAGCTTATACAACCAATTAAGCACAGCGCATGTATGTTTCTAGTGTCTGAGTATATGTTTATATCATGCATGCTGGTTCCATTACGTCAATGTGAAACAATCAGCTTTCTTCATTTATTTATTTCACTGTTGTAGGTTACCAGACTACATGTATGCGAGTGATGTAACCCTTTACAAGTAGTAGTAGCAGTATTGTTTTAATGTGAAGAAGGGTGAGAGAAAGAAAAAAAAATAATGTTTCTTTTCACAACAACCATCTGTTGCTGTTGGTTGCCAGTGATTTGGACTTGAAAGCGCCCATCTTTTCATGTCCATTTGACATTGATAGTTGATACATCACTTGGCTAGTTGATGTCTTCTTCTTTTGACTCTCTCTTTCTCTCTGCTACCTCCTCCTCTCCCTCCTGTTTCTTCATCGTTGTCAAGCACTGTGTTTAAGTCTTACTTAAAAGTTTAAACTTATTACTCATTCACCACTCACACAGAAAGAGAGCAACTCATAGATACAAGAAATGGGGTCTCTGGTTGCTGAAACAGCCATGAAGAAACCAATGTGGTTGTATCCAAAGGTTTTGGGTTTTAATCCTTCTGAAAGATGGGGACACTCTGCTTGCTTCTCTGGGGGGCTTATGTATGTCTTTGGGGTAAGAATGATGAAATTAATTTCTTTTTTTTTATTGAAAATTAAAATGATATTTTTTTTCTTTTTTATATTGTAGTTCCTAGTAATAACTTTTGAGTAGTTTATGGTGCTTGTTAATGGGTTGGCCTCATTTATGGTGTCTGAATTTCTCATTAGTCTTTACTTTTTTGGTGCTCTGGCTTGTGTTGTAATGTCTTCTTCATTACTGGGAGTTTACATTTTTGTGATGTGCCCATTAATTTCACAAGCTCCTCCTTGTACTTCTTTCTTGCCTTCCCTGATTTATTATGGCTATCTTTGGTTAATAACAAAAACACTTTCTTCTCTGAATTTTAGTTTTTTCCTCATTTCTCTTGCTGCATATATTTCTTGGTGACAATTTGACTGAATTCATTTTTCTTTCTCTAATTAGTGAGACAATATATACCCGCTTGGGAGACGATCAACTTTCTGCTTTCTTGATATAGCTACATACACATTTCGTTTTTCCTCCTCCTTACGTTATGTTTCTCAATTTATAATATAAAACATGCACTAAAAAAAAGTGCTTCCATGTCTTTTTAATCTTAGAAGTGAGAACCTCTTAATTAATTAATGATATGATTAGACTTATCTTCACTCTCTTGTCTTTTAGATGAATAACTTAGTCATTTACAAAACTTACATTTTATCTTGTTAAGCACAATTAAACCTTGGAGATTATTAGTGATGGAGGTCTAGCGCAATTGATTGAGTAGGGTTTGTGAGTTATCGTAAATCTACTCATATTGTTTTCTATTTCTATGGATTAAAAAAAACTTGAAGATTATCATTTATCAATCTAGCTAGTTTGCTTTAAATTTGTTTTCAATTAACATAATGTTTCTTCAGGGCTGTTGTGGGGGGCTACATTTCGGAGATGTTCTGTGTTTGGACCTTGAAAAAATGGATTGGAGCAAGCTTGCCACCACAGGTGAAAAGCCAGGCCCTAGAGATAGCCACAGTGCTGTTCTTGTAGGGCACAAAATGATAGTTTTTGGTGGCACAAATGGGTTGAAGAAGGTGAATGACACTCATATATTGGACCTTGTTACCAAGGAGTGGTTTCGTCCAAAATGTGAAGGGACTCCTCCTTCTCCAAGGGAAAGTCACACTGCAACCCTAGTTGGGGATGAAAGACTAGTGATTTTTGGTGGCAGTGGAGAAGGTGAGGCAAACTATTTGAATGATTTGCATGTTCTAGACCTTCGAACCATGAGGTGGACTTCTCCTACGGTCAAAGGTGATTTTCCTGTGCCTAGGGACAGTCACAGCACTCTTGCAATTGGGAACAAGCTTATTATGTATGGTGGAGACTGTGGTGATCAGTATCAGGGTGATGTTAATGTTCTTGACATGGATACGATGAGTTGGTCAAGGGTATGGTTTTTTTTTCTCTTGTTGTTTCTATAGTTTGTTTGTTTGTATGCAACTGAAACACCAAGGATCATGTTTTCAAGTTTTCGCCTGCATGGGACTTAAACAATCAATGGCTTTCCTTGCAATTTGATGACAGTTGAGAATTCAAGGTTCTTCCCCAGGAGTCAGGGCAGGCCATGCGGCTGTGAATATTGGAACCAAGGCAAGTTCTTTTCAGATGCAACATTTTTTTTCTTTTTCTGTTATGACGATCTTCAATTTCTTTGCAACTTGGTTTTTACTTAATATATGGTACTATTTGAAACTTAACCTCGAATGCAAGTTCTTGGAGGTTCTAATTTCTAAGGTTTAAGAATTGGTTCTTACTTAGAGGAGTTTGACATGGCTTCTAATTGTAACAAGTTCTTATTAAAATAAAATAAAATTATGAAATAAATGTTTATTTTAATAAAATAAACATTAAAATAATTAATTTTTTATTTTTTTAATATGTTTGTCATTAAAAAAACAATTTTCTGTTTATTTTAAAAAATAAATCTATCTACTTATTTTTTTTAAAAAATTAAGATTAAACAAACTAATCCAATACATGAGACTAGTTTTAAGTTCTTAAATGATTGCAATATAGGAGTAGGAAATATTAAATTTTTTAAATAGTGACATAGTAAAGTCCAAAACCTGCACTATTTAAGATTCTCTAAGAAGATGAAAATTTTCATGATTAATTTACAGATCTACATCATTGGAGGGGTAGGAGATAAACGTTATTATAATGACATATGGGTCTTTGATATCTGCACTTGTTCGTGGACTCAGCTTGATATTCGTGGTCAACAACCACAGGGTCGGTTTTCTCACACAGCTGTTGTTGCAGACATGGATATTGCCATATATGGCGGGTTGGTTGGTTCCCATTTACTACAATTTATTAGTTAATAAATGTGACTATGACAATTCCTATTTTGTTTTCTACAGTATTTCCTTCTGCATATCAGATTTTCTTTTCGATATCTTTATTTATTTATTTATTGGTAATTTATTTATCAGTAAATGTTAATAGAAAAGATCGAACTCATGACTTTTGTTTCTTTTCTTCTTTTTTAAGTATCCAACCAACTTCATATCTCCTTTCTTTTTGATATCTTTGTTTTTGACTTGTAGCAGGTGTGGGGAAGATGAGCGTCCTTTGAACGAATTGTTAGTGTTGCAGCTTGGAGCAGAGCATCCAAATGGGCGTTACAACATTTCCATGTGCAAAGTTTTTGGAACTTGTTGGAACCATGAAAAGAGGACCATACCTGGAGGAGCAGATACCAACTCGGTACAAAAGCTCGTGTAGCAATGTTGTTATAAGTTCTTGTTGATGTGATAATTTATTTCTTTTTCAAAAGAAGAACTAATTAACAATGTTGTTTTAAAGCAGACAACTCCACGCAATGGGAATAATAATATGGAAGTCTTGGGTAAATGGGCTTATGAAGTTGTATCGGATAAAGTGAACCCTTGTCACTTTGATTCTGGTGGGTTAAGACTTTTTTAACCTCACTTCACTTCTAGGAGAAATTGTTATATAGTCATGGACCATCACGTATTCATGGTCTCAATCAATCTCTACTGACATGTAATGTTTTTCAACTTATGAGAAAGAATTAATAGCATTTCACTGTGTCATTGTGGAGAATGATTGAAATCATGATGGTCTCGGACCATGTAATAATCTCTTCACGTTTACGTGCAACCTGAGAGAATCATGGATTTATTGACCAAAAAATTGTGATTCTATGCAGGCACATCACAACAGAAGAGGAGGAGAATTGCTATTGCAAAGGTGTGGGATGTTGAATCAGAACAAGAAGAACATTCTCTTTCACTGTCCCAGCATTCATCTCCATCTCAATCTGATCAAGAACAGACCCCAGGTCAAAAATCAAATGTTTCTGTCATGGATGCTCAGAGTTATCATTGGTTCAAACAGATCAATAAAAGTCCAAGCTATTGCCAGCTTGACAATATCCCAAGTAATAACACAGCTTTGAAGAATATCACACAACGAAGTGTTCATCTCATAGAAAATCAACCAAAACAAGAACATTATCTTCATGTTGATGAGGATCGAAAAGGAGCTCGACATACTCAACACCTGGTGGATCCTTTGCTTTCAAATTTTGGAATTTCACTCTGCTGAAATATTTTTTCTCTTATTATTGTTAGTTAATCGTTTTTTCATTTTGGATTTTGCATCCTAGATTGGTGCTGAAGTTCGGGGGAAAGTTGATGGAGCCTTTGATTCAGGTTTACTCATGACTGCAGCTGTGAATGGAAGAGTTTTCAGAGGAGTATTATTTGCACCAGTAAGCTTTTGAACCGTAGTTCCCTAAAATACTTTGGACAAATTACTATAGGGTGCAAGACTACCATGATCCTAACCAATTTTTTTTAGGTGACACATAACTGAGTCTTATTAACTCTTTTAAATTGAAAATCTTAATTACATGTTACGTGAAAATTGGACGAGATCATGAACATTTGATAGTGTCAGACTATATAATAATTTCTCGACGATTTGATTATAGTGCGAGCGATGTAACAGAAAAATGTATGTATGATCAGGGAGCAGGAGTATTCTCCACAAGTGTTGAGCCAAAGTGTTCTGTATCATGTTCATTTCCCTCCACTCAACCATTTATGAACTCAAATCATCATGTGAGGGATTCTCAGCAAGTAGCAAATTGTTCGCGTGCAGAGCCCTGCCACGGCATAAGCCAACCTGTGCTAGCTCAGCCAACACCAATCATGAGAGGCACTACTGTGTCTTTAGCCAAAGAGCATAAAGTGAGGAGTGACCTTCAAGGGTTGGTTTTGACACTTGGAGGGCCTGCAAGTGGAAACCATGCTTGATCCTTAGGTGACTTGTTGGAAATTAAGGTTAATAAGGTTCATGTAAATTTTGGAAATAATCCTTTGTACTGCAATGGTTATGCATTTGAGGGATTAACCATGGGTTGTGTAATACTAGTATTTGGTAACTTAGATCTATATTTGATTATGTATTAGCGGGAAGAGTAATGTTATATTTTTCTATAAAATCTTCCTGATACTTTAACGTGTTTAATGTTTTTAAAATTTTAAACAGTATTTATTATTCACTTTATCTAAAAGTATATATGTATGAAGATTGAGGATTGATAAAAGATTTTATAAAATTCAGAGCTATTCTTTTTATATTCAAAATGGCCAAGAAACTATTAGGTAGTTTAGGATTATTATATTTTTTACTAATTTTTATGTTATATTTAATTGAATGTTATTATTTTTTCTTGCATGTTGAAAAAATTAAGTACATGTTACATTGAAGTCGGTTGAAAATTTGAAATCATAGACGATGATGATCAAGAATTACGTAATAATTTATACTTGAAAAGAGCTAATAACATATTTGGGTGATTATCATAAAAAAAAAATCACTTGAAATCAGAATGCTGACAAACTTTGAGTCAAACAATAATAAGGGAAAAAATAATTCTTTTCTCTAAACAGCTTTTTTTTTTTTAGAATTCTCTAAACTTAGCTACTAGTGAAATAATTCACTCTTTTATAATTATAAACATCCAGGGACGGATCCACTTATGGTTTAGTGGGGTAATGGTCCCCACTAAATTTATTTATTTTATTTATAGTAATAAAAAATTATTCCTATCTGAAAAAAATAGATATTATTCTTATAAGATAATTTTTTTAAAATATGTATCAAAAATATAAGAAATAACAAAGACAGAATAAATTGATATTAATTTTATTATTTTATCCTTTTAACTTTTAGATTTAATTATTATTTTATTCCTCTAATTTTTTTTTAGGTTCAGTTTGATCTCTTTAATTTTAAAATATTCAATTAGATCCTGTAGTTTTTAGAATGAATTCAATTTGATCTCCTTTTTCTTTCACCATGTCTGAATGTTTTCAAAAAAAGAGACCAAATTAAATTCAATTTAAAAAAAAAGAACCTAATTGGAAATTTTAAAAATAAAAGAATTAAAATGAATCTAATATATATAAATTAAGTGATCAAATTAAACCTAAAAAATAGAGGATCAAAATAATAACTTAGTTTAAAATGTTCCAACTCCTCTTATAGACCTCAACACAGCACAATAAATCATTTACTAATTTATGCTATATGTTTTCATTTGAGTGATTTTATCATAATTCTTAAATAAAGCAAGAAATGGATTAAAAAAGTTTGTCATTTAAGATATTTTTATGTAATTAATTTTGAGAAGAATAAAATGTATAATCCCATGAGAAAAAATAATAGTTGATTATTATTTAGTTACATACATAGATATATATTTATTTACAATATTTACAATGAAATAATCACATAGTATTTTCAATGAAAAATTAATAAAAGATTATTGTAATTTTAAGAAATTCAAATATTTTGAATTATTCTTTTTAATGACATCATATATTTTGTATAATCTTACAATATTTTTATTTTATAAAAATATTATAAATTATTTGTTGTTGTGAGTAAGAAAAATTTCTGGATGCATGAGTGTAAGCATCTCATGATAAGTTAAAATAGGTACGCATAATTCAAATATCAAGAATCAAGATCATTACTTTACCGAATTCTGATTAGTATGTTGGTGTCTCTGCAAGTATGTCTCCCCTCATCTCCAATGCACGAAAAAGACAACATTGACTAAACCCAAAGGAAGCATCTTGCAAACCCATTGAACCAATCCTTCATATCTTTATATGTATTTTTATTCTTACATAATTAAGTGTACATCTCACTGTGTCTCTTTTAATTTTAAAAATAAATAAAATTATTTATACTTTCTTGTCTTTAGAATTTCATGCAATGGATTGGGTAATTATTTTATAGTTACTGGGGGGAAATCACTATAAACGACAAAATAGTGAAATACCATGAGTCAATAGGCTAAAATTGACACAGGCACAGTTTGAATATTTGAGTATTCATTAATTAGCCATATACTATGGTACGAACTCGCCTTTATTTGCTGCAACATAAAACTCATGTTTACAAGGACATTTACAGTAACATTCACTCGCTTCTACACGTACAAACTCGACAGAGTTGGTATAAAAATTTTAAATTAATTTTTTCGACATAATTATTGTTAAAAAAAATATCATTTAGATTTATAAAAATTACTTTTTTCAATGAATTATTGATCTAAACATATCAATATTTTTCAGTATAAATTTAATCATTTGATTGTTGTTTATCTTTTATATAATCTTATTTGCATTGTTCAATCATGGACCTACGATCATGAATTGACAATTCTATAAAAAGCTTAATAAAATGATAAGATAAAGATATACGAATGATTGCTATATCATGTCTCTAGCAGGATTCTTTATGTAAAGGCTAGTTTGGAGTGTGGATAATGCATAGACATTCCTTGTGCTCGAATTCAACTTGTTTTGGTTGTGTATCTATCTCTTCATTTGTGAGAAGTGAAGTGAACCTCCTTTACATCCTGTCTCTAGGGGGCCTTGAGTTTGCTTTGGTATCCTTGGAAGTAGCTTTACTTCTTTGATCTTTGTTTCTCAAAGTTTGAGGCAAAAAAATATCATGGTACTACTAGCTTGAATCAAAATAAGTGCTCTCCTTCACTTCAACTATTTTTTCATGTGATCTTGCCTATCGGTGGGGCCGGCCCTAACCTAAAGCAAGTGATGATATTTTACAAAATAGTAAAGAAGTTATATTAATTAGTTAGTAATATTTAAAGTAATTATGTGGGGGGGGGGGGGGGGGGAAGTTAGGTTATCTTTTGAATAAATTTGAAAAAAGAAAAACATGTGGGGGCTTAACAGTTGATAATTGGCACATGCTTCTACTTGCTTGGTAAAGAAAAATAAAGTGTGTCAACTTAAACAGTGAGCAGCACGTAGTGGTGCAAAGGAGGAAATTAGGTAAAAAAAACATACATGATACATGCACACCACATATAAACATATCACATTCACATATATATTGCACATGCTCTGGTTGATTGATTCTGTGTTCTAAATTTCATTTGTTACCGAAGATGAAGATAGTATAAAAAAATAGTGAGAGTATGAGACGTAAGAGAGGACAAAAAAAAACAGTAGTTACGAAATGATATTAGTGGTAAATGGTAACGCATTGATTTGATTCTGAGTTGTATGGAAACAGTGCAGACAGAGTCGTGGTACGAAGGGTGGGGATTAGTGGGCCTCGCAGTTACAGTTTCACACAACAGAAATTTCCCCCGTGCATTCCGCGCGATGCTGCCTTTGTGTCTTCTAACGAGGCTCCAAACCCAATCTAATATAAATTCAATTCTAATTTTGTTTCTTATAGTAAAATATGCTATTTTGATTATCTAATTTCATTTTTTTTCTCAGTGTTAAGGGAGCTAGAGAGTCTAATCTCCTAATACGAAAATTAATCCAACTTCTAACTATATGTTTAATAGTCATAATTATTTTTCAACCATATAATATATACCGTGTTAATTGATATCATTTTATATATCACTACAAAATAATGTATTTTGTTTTAAAAATATTATACTTCATTTTTTAAATACTATATAATATAAAGGTAACCATGCATATATTTTGATAATAAAATCTTATCAACAAAATCGATAGATATATGATGACCCAACAAATACTAAATGTCATCTAATTAAAAATATCACTCAAAATTATTATTTTTAATGTGATACACTTTCAAGTAAAATAATTATAATTATAATTAATTTAGACATACATATTAACTATCAATATATAAAAAAGATATTGAGATAATTAATGTATTTATATAAAATATAGTGTAGTTGCATCATAAATTTGTAATAATAATTGAAAATGTGTTGATAAAGGACGTGATTAAGAAGAAACTTAAAAAATAAGTACTTAAACTTAATAAAAAAAATACTAAAATATAACTTTTCATTGGTAAACAATGATCAAACCGAAATTCAAATTTACGATGTCATATGTACTCTTTCAATCTCATTATTAGGTCAATCCTATAGTATAGTGGACTAAAATACAACTGCACCTATGACTATTTGTAAACTTGCAATGTTAATCGAAATAATAACTGAAATAATACCTCAAAAAAAGAAATTGAAATAAATAAATGACTATTTTGATCAATAAATATGTAATTCAATGATGATTAATTTAGTCTATGAGAGAATAAAAATTAATAATAGTCCTATAAATTTAACGACATAAACTGTCAAACTTTTTATGCATTCATATACTAAATTATCAATTTATATATTCGTGGACTAAAATAATCCTTTCCTCCAATTGAAATAGAAACATATTACATGAATAATCATTTCCTCCAATTGAAATAGAAACGTATTACATGAGTCACGCTGGGTCGTCGTTGTTTCCAGTCAGATATGCTAGACTCGTTCTCGTGGAAAGATTTCTAAATATAGTGTAAAATAAAGTTTTACACGGCAGTTTTACGTAATTTAAAAATCAGTTTTCTAGAAATCGATTTCTAAAGTACGGTTTTGTTAGGAATTGATTTTTAAATTAGATTTTAAAAAATAAACAGTTTCAAAATTGAAACTGATTTTTTTAAAAAAAGATTAACCATTTTTTGTTTTAATTTTACTTATATATATATATATATATATTAATTTATAAAAATATATAATTTATCTAGAATAGTATTTTTTTTTAAAAAAACCAATTAATTCTTAAATGAAGCTCAACCTAGCTAAAAAATATTGTATTTAAATTTAATTAAATATTTATCTTCTTATGAGTACTTAAATATAATTTATCTATTTAAAAAAAAAACTCCTTAAATGAAATTAAGTTTATCTAAATTGAAGAAGATCAAGAAAGAAGAAGAAGACTTAGATAAATAAAGTCCAGGTAAACATTATAATCCTTTGGAATTAACACGATTAAAATAGAAAATCTTAACAAAAAAAAGTAACAACAGAATCTCAATGATGAATTACAAGTTTATTCAAAAAAAAGTAACAACAAATAGTTTGTGCAATGATTACACAAATTTATCACATATCAAAACAATTATCTCATCAACTCTTCTTGGTTTCCTTAGTTTACGTAGCAGGACAAGGATTTCACATCAGAACGCCCAAAGGTTACATTCAACTCAATCAGACATTTGGCACTAAATAATTCTGAATAGATGAAAAATATTTTTCTCACATCATTGTCGCATTTGAGCTTCATATAGTTGTATTCAACAAAACCATCAACTATGTAGATTGGTTGACGGTAAAAAATATTTATTAAAATCCTGGAACCTCCATTACCATAAAAAATTATTTTCCTTAAGGCAGCAAGCAACATGTCATCACTTATTGTGATAACTTTAGGATCAGTGAGGCTTTCAAACACTATCCCTTCATCTGATAGAATAATGTCAACATCACAATACATAAGACCGAATACGCTCTCTGTGTTTTAAGTAATAAGGTGAATATCAGACAAAAGTATTGAGTTGCATCAAATCTCTATTGAATGATCTACTGTTCTTTCATGACTCATAGCAACGACTGAGACAGCACTAATAATATAAACAATTTAGATCAAGTCTTAATTAATTACGTTTGGTTTGCGTAATTAAAAAAAAAGTAGTGTTTAGTCAAATTGTTTAGTAGAAAGCATTGTCCAATCACATTGTCTCAAAACAAGCAATGTGAGGTCAAATCATATAGGTAAAAACAACATGGGATTAAATCATCTCGAAGAAATGAATGTCTATTCAATTCTTATAAAAAAAAAATTACACTGCTCAGTCAATTAATGCATATGATTGAGCATATGGTTGTAGTCCTTCCTCATGCATGCAAGCAATGACTGGTGGACTTTGTTGTGGAGGATATTGTTTAGTTTCCATGTCTGAAGCTAAACTAGATGTGGCGGCAACGTTTGGATAAGTTTTAAACCGTGTTAGGAAAATTTTTGGAAGAAATGACTCAAACCCTCTATAAGGCATCCAATGGAACTAAAAAATAACTTGTGTTAGTAATTTTAAAAATAATGTAATTGATCTTTGAATAAATAAAACAAAAAACAAATGGTTCAACCTCCTCGTTATGCATGTTGTCGAATCTTGACCTATAGCCTATCACATCACCGCATGGGGTTCCAGACAATCGTAGCCCTCTATCGCCCCATCTAGTGAAATGTAATATGTTAGTGTTAAATACATTACCAAAAATGGACTTTGTTTGAGTCAGAAATTTTCAAGATTTTGAATACAACCATAGCTTGGATCACAAAGAAGTGGGGACTCTTTTTGAAGGAATGTGTATTCTAACAAAACAAGAAGTACAACATGTTTTGCAACCATATCCTGTGAGCAAAGGAGCTAACTACAAGACACAACTATCGAATCCAACAAACCTATTTGTCATTTGTGATGATGATAGTCGTGCTTGGAGGTGCAGGACATCATACATCCTTGCAAGTATGCAATTAGAAATAAGAAAGTTCTGTAAACCTCATACATGTTCAAGTCCATCAATCTCACGATATCATGCAAAGTTGTTGTATTTTCCCATCAGTAAAAGCATCCACAACTAGATTGAAAATGATCCATCAACTTTAATGCCAGTTTGGATAGCACACATCAAAAGTACTAAAGGCTGCACCACCACGTACCACAAATTATGGTTGGCAAAGCAAAAGACCATTGTAAACATCCTACGACAACTGGAAAAAATTGTACTATGATTTACTGAGATTGTTGCAAGCTATGTAGCAATTTCTTCCTGGTATGGTAGTGGAGAAGGAAACACTGTCAATGTCACCACAAGAAGGTCAAACAATAAAGGGTTTCGTCTTTTTTGGAGTTTCAAACCGTGTATCGATGGGTTTCAATATTGCAAACCTATGGTTAAGGTCGATGGAACATCGTTGTACAATAAGTACAAGGGGACCCTCCTTGTGAAAGTTACACAAGATGACAACAATAAAATCCTTCGAATTGCCTTTGCTGTTGTCGATAGTGAAACAACGGGAGCATGACTCTTCTTCCTTCAAAATTTAAAAATACATGTCACCTAACAACATGGTCTATGTTTGATTTCAGATAGGCACGAGTCAATTAAAAGTGTCTACTCAAGACGTGATCGTGGGTGGACGACATGGAATTTTTTGCATGTGTTCTGCATTCGATACATTGCACAAAATTACATGAGGAGGTTCAACAACAATGTCATTAAAAAACTAATTATCAATATGGGTGCGTGTCAAACTTATTTCTCTTCATATTAAATATTACTTCATTTTGTATTGTTCATAATATTGAAATTGTATGTTTGTAATATTCAACATATGCAAGGACAGAACCTACATTCAATCACTACTACAACATTCTAAGGGATGAAGCAGATGGTCATTGGGCAATTAATTAGCTCAATGAGATTTCGCAAGAAAAATGGACTCTCACATGAGATGGCGGCTGATGATGGGGACACAATATCACCAATCTTACTGAGTCAATTAATTCGATACTCAAGAAATCAAAAAATATGTCAATATATGCATTAGTAAAATCAACATATCTAAGGTGTAATGCATTGTTCAACAAAAGAGGGAAAGAAGTCGCAACAATGCTTGCATCTAGCCAAGTTTATACGCAAGTACTAAACAAGGTCATTGAAGACGCACAGAAAAGGCAAGCACTCACTATTCTAGAGTTTAATCTATGCGACACATAGTTCTTGGTTCAGGAGACAATAAACTTGAGAGAGGTTCAACCCTCTCGAGATTTCATGGTCACACTGAATGAAAGGTGGTGTGACTGTGACAAATTCCAGAAATTGCATATGTCTTGTTTTCATGTTGTTTCTGCTTGTAAGCATGCTTACCGTGAGTACAGGAACTACATTCATTTTGTGTATACATTAGAAAATGTCTCCAACATATACAGAGGATTGTTTAGAGAATTGCACAACGAAGCGTATTGACCACCGTGTCACGAACCAATGATTTGTCCCGACCCAGACAAGAAAAAAAATTCCAAGGGTTGTCATGTCTCCTCTCGTATCCACACCAAAATGGACATCCGAGAATCAGGTCAACCAAAGCAATGTTCTGTGTGTCGTATCTCAGACCATTCAAAGAAAAATTGCCCCAACCATGTAGGCTGAAGCCAACAACATTAAATTGATGTCATATTCTTTGTATTTTAAAATTTTTGTTGTATTTTTCTCATTTAAATATTTTGTTCTATTTTTGGTAATTTTAAAATATTTTGTAATTTAAATATTTTAGTTCAATTCAACTTGTTGCTATATTTTTTTATCTTCCTTTGCTCACTTAGTTTTCTAACTAAAACAAAATAAAATTAATATTTCAAAATAAAATAAAATATATTTTATCATTGCTGGAGATTAAAATATTATACTAAACCTACAAAGAAAGTTAAAAAAGAGACAAAAATATAAATATGATAAGTGATATCATTTGATAGGAAAAATATGTAATGAGTATTTACAATGTTATTATTAGACATCTAGGGAGACAGAAAAAAAATTAAAAAAAAAATATAAGTTTGATAATATTTATGATATGATAAGAAAAGAAACATGTAAAAAAATTAAATATTTTAATAAGTATGTAAAAAATGTAAGAAGAATTGAGTTTGCTCTATTATTTGTTATAGATTTTATTTATAAGTTTGATTTAATCTATTTAAAAGTTGAATTTGGTCTATTAATCTATTTAAAGATCTATTTTATATTAAAGTTTTTATATAAGTCTAATTTTTCTTTATATTGGACAATCGACTCATAAATCATTGAGAAAAAAATCTATGTAAAATAAACTATAGTTTATAAAAATAAAATTATGTAGTAGAAGTATCATCTTAAAATTGTTTTTTTAACAACACTTTCTTTTAAATTAACTTTATTTGACTTTAGTAAAATATTTTAAAATAAATCTATTTAATAATTGAAATCTAAATAAATCTATATATAAGAATAGTCCATCGAAAAGTCTAAAATGGACATCCTATATTATTGACATGTCGCTTGAACAGGGGCAATTTGGACTTTTCACCAGCCTATTCCATTATCAAATTGAATGACACATGACTTTCTCTTTTCACTTTACTCACTCCTTCTCTTCCTCTCCTTTTCCTTTTTCTCTTATCTTTCTCTTTCTTCCTAAACCCTAAACTCCCTCGCCATGGCACACGTACCCCTATCCTGTGCCCCGTGCCTCCTCTACTCCCTATATGTTTTGTGTTGTGTGTTTTTTTTCCTTCTTAAAAAAATCTTCTTTTCGCTCTCAACAATCTTCTTCTTTCTCTTTTTCTTTTTTCTCTTATCTTTCTCTTTCTTCATGTGAGTATCCTCTGCTTTATGTTTTACGATTGGGTTGTTGTGGTGCAAGGCATTGTCGGAGGTAGAAGTGGAACAACGAACATTATTGGATTTCCAGCCACATTGTCGGAGTGACGATGAGCGGTTGGTTTCGTGGTATGGACACACATTCAATGAGACAAGACACTCTTTGTTTTTTAACTACCACAGTTGGAAACCAAAATGATTATGGTTTCTCACTTTCTTTCTTATTTCATTTTGCAACTTCTTAAGGATTTTATGTTTGGTAAAGCTTTTTTAGATTAACTCTTTTTTTTAATTATTCTAATCTTTTTTTGTAACTTTTGGTTGATTTTTTTTCTAACTTCTGATGGACTTGACGTTTAGTAGAGCTTATTTAGCTTAAGTAATTTTTTTGGTATTTTTTGTTGATGTTTTTCTTGGAATGTATCGTTGGATTTTTGTGAATGTATTGTTGAATTTTTGGTATCTTTGTCTTTGAAAGAGTTTCTGTTGGTGTTTGTCTGGAAGAAAGTATGTTTTTTTTTTGTTTTGAATGGTTATGTTTTTCTCTGAGAGAAAACTTAGTTTTTTCTCTAGATCTTTTACAACATGGTGTTTTTTTTAGGTTTTCCGTCTATGCAGCTAAACCACAAAGATTTGTCATTTCTTTCTTTCTTTCTTTCTTTCTTGGTTTTAACTTAAACACTGCTCAAGTTAAGAAGATGTATGAATTATGAAGAGTTATTTTTACATGAAAAGGGATACAATATATATTGAAGATTAATTATTTTTTTCTGTTGAGAAGCAAAGTATGAATTGAATATTCAACTGGGTTAGGAAAGGAAGAAACGAAATGGTACTACTGTCGCCTTCCTCAATCAATAAGTACCTATTTCTCTATCATGCCTCGAACTAAACTAAAGCTATTAAATGACTGAATTTAAACTACTAAGTTGAAACTATTGAAATTAAATTGTCCGAAATGCAAGAAATTAAAATGAAAAATAAATAAATGAAAACAAAACAAAATAAATAAAGACAATTAAAGAAAATTAAAGAAAAATCCTTATCAAAATGGGCCTTAATCCTGTGTGGGCCCTGGATCCCAAGCTTCCTAAACAATAGTGATGTCCGCAACGTAGTCATCATTAGCTCTAGTCTCTACAACATCATCATTACCAGTACCAAAGGTATCACCCCCCTACAGAAAGAAACTGGACTCCTGGCCAGACAACTTGCACAAGCATTTGGTTGCTTCTTATCACTCTACTCATGCAAGACATTCCTATAGTTTTCTTAGCCTCCTAGAGCTAAGGCAAGCACACATTATCTTTGAAATAAATTGAACATAACTATTCTAAGAAATAACAGAAAAACACACAATGTAATTAATTAAAAAAAAAGATAGAGTAAGAAATCTTGGGTTGCCTCCCAGTAAGCGCTTTTTTAACACCAATAGCTTGACGGGACAAATGCCTTCAAGGTGGCATGAAGATCACATAGAACACATCTTCCTTGCATTTTCGCCTCTTAGCTAGAGACTCCATGAAACTCATGTATCCTAGAAACGCCTTCCACATCATTGCAAGAGAAGTGTTGGTGATCAAGGAGAGAATGACACTTAAAGATTTATCACGTTCTCCATGTCTTTCTTCCTTGCCAATCAGTTGATGAGGAAGAGTATTGACTTCGAGAATACTTTCTTATTGAATTTCTACTTGTGAGCACTTCTCTCATTGTTGTTGTGTTCTCTCTTCACTTTTTTCATCATATTTTTCTCTTGAATCATGCTCTTCTACAAGACTTTCCTCATGAACTTCAACCTCTACAAAGTTTTCTTCCTTTGTGACCAAAAAAGGTAATTCAGCCACTTCTTTTGCTAGCTTACCAACTTGAATTTCCAGATTTTGAAATGCATGTTGATTAGCTTCAGATGTTTCCATGAATTGCATCAACACGTTCTCAAGATTAGAAATTCTTTCTTCTTCATATTGATTGTAAGGTTGTAACTCTTGCTCCCAACAACAATTTTCCATGGAGTAACTCTCGCCAACCTGAATCTCTAGATTTTGAATTGAGTTTTGATTGGCTTTGAAGCTAGCTTGGGATGTTTCCATGAATTGCATCAACATATTCTCCATATGAGAAAGTCTTTTTTCTTCATATTGATGTTGAAACTCAAAGTATGCGTAAGTCTCACAAGAAAACGTTTGTGGACTGGTACTTTTATTCAATGCAAAGAATGGCTTATATAAGCATTACAAAATCTCATAAACAAACTAACTGACACGACACACTAAGTGGCAATAAAATATGAGTAAATAAAGCAACTAATAAAAGACCCATTCAGCCCTATAATATAGAAGCATTATTGACACGTAAATAACTAGCATTCCCTCCCTTAAGCTTTAGCTTATTTCAGTAACTTTAACTACACCAAGCATGTGTCTGAACTTCTCAAATTGATCGAGCTTCACAACTTTAGTCATCACGTTAGCCACTTGTTAATTAGTATTGCAGTATTTCAGTTGAACTACTTGATTATTCACCAGATCTCTGAGAAAGTGAAATCTCATTGCAATATGCTTACTTCTTCCATGGAGAACAGGATTCTTGGATAGTTGAATTGTAGACTTGTTGTCACATAAAATTTCGGTGGCTCCTTTTTCTCCTAACCCAAGATGCTCTAGAATTCTTCTAAGCCAAATGCATTGACATGCACAAGATGCTGCAACAATGTATTCAGCCTCAGTAGTAGATAAACTAACTATAGGCTGCTTTTTCGAAGCCCATGATACAGCTGCAGTTCCCATCATAAATATTGATCCAGAGGTGCTTCTTCTATCATCTAAGTCTCCTGCATAGTTGCTATCACTGTAGGCTGAGAGACCTGTTTTCTTTCCTTTTTGATAGAAAAGATCATGCTCAATAGTGCCTTTTAAATACCTGGAAATTCGTTTTGTGGCAACCCAATGTGACTCCTTTGGATTAGTCATGTATATGCTGATTAGACTTACCCCAAACATCAAGTCTAGCCGTGTGACTGTCAAATACATGAGGCTACCAACAGCTTGTTTAAACTTTGTAGCATCTACTGAAGATCCTTCATCATCCTTGGGCAATGTAGTTCCTGGTACAATGGGATTTTGAACAGAGTTACACTCTATCATGTTGAACCGAGCTAGCACCTCACGTGCGTACTGTCTTTGACAGATGAAAATTCCTGCCTCATTCTGTATTACTTCTATTGCCAGAAAATGCCTCATTTTACCCAAATCGATCATGTCGAATTCCAGCTGCATTGAACTTTTGAACTCTTCACATATATCTTTGCAATTTCCAGTAAAAATCAGATCATCAACATAGAGACTAACAATCAAAACATTATCATGAACCTTTTTCGTGAACAAGGTGTGTTCACTAGAGCAACGTACAAACTTTTCTCTGGCAAAGTAGGCTTCTATCTTACTGTACCAGGTTTGTGGAGCCTGCATAAGTCCATAGAGAGCTTTCCTGAGTCTGTATACATGATTTTCTCTGCCTTTCTTGATGAATCCAACAGGTTGTTGAACGTACACCTCTTCTTGAAGTTCGCCATGTAAGAAGGCGCTTTTGACATCAAGTTGAAATACTTCGCATGAACGTTGAGTTGCCACAGCTAACAACACTCTTATTGTGTCAAGTCTAGCCACAAGAGCAAATACCTTTGTGTAGTTGATTCCATACTGTTGGGCATAGCCTTTGACCACTATCCTGGCTTTATACTTCTCTATCTGGCCATGTTCATTGAATTTGGTCTTGAAGATCCATTTTACGCCAATGGGTTTAACACCGTCTGGAATATTTACAAGTTCCCACGTCTTGTTCTTTTCAATTGCTTTCATCTCAGCATTCATTGCTTCTCTTTAGTGCTGACTTGTGTAAGCTTCTTCAAAGTATTGGGGGTCTCCAGAATCAGTTATCATCATTGCTCTCAAGTGCTGACTTGTGTAAGCTTCTTAAAAGGATTGGGGGTCTACAAAATCGGTTATCATCATTGCCAGTAAGCTCTCCTCTTCTACAGATAGGTTGGTCTCATAGTCAGACATCCATAATGGTTGTCTCCGGGTCCTGGTTGCCTTTCCTTCAATTGGAGAATCAGCGGGTGCTGAATTTAAAGTTGGCTCGAGTGTTACTGGTTGATCACGACTGACTGTTATTTGTTGGGATGCAGATTCTACAGTTTCAATTTCCTCAACATCTTTGTCTCCCCAATCAAGAGCAGGAGTTGTACCTCCATCTACATGCGCATCCCAATTCCAGCTTTTGTCTTCTTCAAACACCACATCTCTGCTTACAATGACTTTCTTTGTAATAGGATCATAGAGCTTGTAAGCTTTTGTCTCATCACTTACGCCCAAGAGAATACATTGTTGGCTCTTTGCATCTAGTTTGCTTCTCTTTTGATCTGGAATATGAACATGTGCGACACATCCAAATGTGCAGAAGTAATCAACACGCGGCTTCACTCCACTCCACACCCCTTCTGGAGTCCCTTGATCTATTGCAGAGGTTGGACTTTGATTTTGAACATGAACACACCATCGCACTACCTCAGGCCAGAAGGATTTTGAAACCTGCTTGTCATGAAGCACTGCTCTAACTGCGTTCATGATGGTGCGATTCTTACGCTCTGCAACTCCATTTTGTTGAGGAGTGTAGGCAGCTTTCAATTGCCAAGAGATACAGTGTTGATTACAGAAGTTTGAAAACTCCTTGGAATTGAATTCACCACCTCGGTCAGTTCTTAAGCACACAATGTGGGTGCCAGCTTCTTTTTCAACACATGCTTTGAAGCTCTTGAATGCATTGAACGTTTTGGATTTTGCATGCAAAAAGTAAATCCACATTTTACGAGAATGATCATCAACAAAACTCAGGATGTACCTTTTATTGCTGTGTGAAGCTAGCGAAATGGGACCACATATATCAGCATGAATTATTGGAGTTTCATTGATGCTCTCCATGAACTTTGCTTTGGTATGACATCTCTATGTTGTTTCCCCACGAGACAAATAGTACATATAGTATTGGGAGTTTGCAGAAAAGGTAGACCAATCACCATTTGCTTATTTGCGAGTGTGCTAAGTCCCTTAAAATTGAGATGTCCAAATCGTTTATGCCACAACAGAGTTGCCTTATCTAAATCATCTTCAGCTTGGAAGCACTGAGGATGTTAGGAAGTCATTGAGGTTGATACATAATACATCCTATTTCCTCTCATGTTAGTATGAATGATCAATCCTCTATCTGGATGAAATATCTTACATGTGTCATTTTGGATTAAGATAGCTAAACCTTTTTCTTGAAGTTGTCCCAAACTTAAGAGATTGGTCTTAAGCTCTGGAACGTAGTAAACATCAGATATAACATGAGTTACATCATTGATTTGAACCTGAATACTTCCTCTGGCTACAACATTCAGTGTTGTGTCATTTCCAAGTTTCACATTCTTATTGAGCCCTTCTTCATGTATTTCTGTGAACCACTGCTTATTACCAGTCATATGATGACTGCACCCAGAATCTAGAAACCAGTCTTCCCTTTGGACAGATTGTGTCATTTCTTCATATGCCACCAACAGAGTCTCATTTTCTGCCTCTGTTGCATCCTCAAATTTTGCATAATGAACCTGCTTCTCCACTCCAGGACATTCGTACTGAAAATGTACTAGTTTGTGAAATTGGAAACATTCAACAAGCGCCTTATCGAAAGGTTGTCTCCCACGTCCTCTTCCTCGTCCACGACTTCCTCTACCGCGACCATGACTTGCTCCCGAACGATCATCATGAGTGACTTTCAGCACTTGTTCATCAGGTTGAAAACTCTGCATTCTTTGCTCATGAACAAGCAAGCTGCCATGTAGTTCATCAAGGCTTAGGGTGCTCAAGTCGTTGGCTTCCTCAATGGAGTACACACCACATAGTTGAAATTTGGGGTTAAAGATATAAGTATCTTGCTGACCACTGTGCTCGAGTCTACTATTTCACCATTTGCTTTCATTTTGTTGACTACGCTGAGTGTACGTCCCAGGTAGGTATCAATCTTCTCACCATCTTTCATGGTCAGCAATTTGAACTCTCGTCGTAGTGCTTGAAGTTGAGCACATTTGACTCATGTTGAGCCTTGGTATTTCTGCTGCATGGACCTCCATATCGCTTGTGATGTGCTTTTGTCTAGAATTGTTTCAAGAATCTCTCTTTCAATAGCCTGAAACAAGTAGTTCTTTACTTTCATATCCTTTAGATTCGCCTCAGCAGCACTCCTCTTCTGTGCCTCAGTGGGCGTGGCTCCCAACGTTGGTATGCCATCTTCTACTAGTTGCCACATTTCCTTACTGTGCAGAAAATTTTCCATGGTCATGGACCAGAAATCATAGGGGCCATCATATCTTGGAATGACCGATTGAACAAACTTTTCTGATGTAGACATCCTTACTCTCACACTTCTCACTTAGGTTGCCCACACTCTATACCAGATTGCTCTTCACACTTGATCTGGATATTTTCTCTCCACACACGTATCTCATTCACTTACTGGATCAGGCCCCTTACGGAGCTCTAATACCAATTGTTGAAAGTCTCACAAAAAAACATTTGTGGACTGGTACTTTTATTCAATGCAAAGAATGGCTTATATAAGCCTTACAAACTCTCAGCAAACAAACTAACTGACACGACATGCTAAGTGGCACTAAAATAGGAGTAAATAAAGCAACTAATAAAAGACCCATTCAGCCCTATAATATAGGAGCATTATTGACACGTAAATAACTAACAATTGATTGTAAAGGTGTAACTCTTGTTCCCACCAAGAATTTTCCATGGAGTAGAGATGACAATTATTATTGAAATGCCCTCCTCCATAAAAATCACAATTTACTGATGGTGAGTGAATGACGCCTAATTGTATACTTTCAACATGCTCAAACCACCTCTTTAAAATATCTTTCATTGATCAAATTCTTCTGAGGTTCTACCTTGCAAGCATAGACTCACAAGAGAAAGATACTTCTTTTTTTTTATCATTTAAATTTGAAAAACTAAGTAAGAATACAATTAAAAATAGAATATCCAAAATACCAAGTACAAAGAACAAAGTTCTCGGTAACGACGCCAAAAAGTTGTTGATAAATTGGCAAGTGCATCAATTTGTCCCAAATAGTAAAATTAAAATGAAAGTTCGAGTATCGTATCCATAGAGACTTTGTTTGTACTTAGGTAGATGGATTTTTAATTAAGAAAAAGATTTGGAAAAGGTAGTAGAAAATAGTAAATTAAATTGCTGAAATTAAATCAAACAAGAAAAAGAATTGAACATGAATTAATTAAGGACAAAAAAGATGAGAAAATCCAATATTATTGTAGAAGGAAATTCAGAAAATGAGAATGTTAGAAACTTAACCTATTTGATGTAATGTTAATAATTTTTCTCTATTTATAATTATTCTAATTTACACCTACATCTATTAATATACTCTAACTTTGGTACCGCATGAAAGAGCCTAATTTATCTATTTTTTCTTTCAAATCCTTTTGCAAAGCTAAAATAGTAAATTGCATTTAGAATAGAGATGTATAACTGGATAAAAAAATATGAACATATCCATAGTGATGACTTTATTTAGATACAATTTCCTAATTCTATTAGAAAATAATGTTTTCCAACGCTACCTCTAAAACTTACCATGCAAATGGGTGATCAAACCACAAGCAATAATATTAAGCACAAGAAAGGATAATGCAAAAGTAATATTATTAAATACATAGGAAGAGAAATTACATCAAATGTAGTTGGCTGCCAAGTTCCCAACGAAGGGGGTTTAGTCTCTCATTGTTATGGAGACTTTACAATTGCAAGATGAAAATATTTAGTAAAGGGGAAAAGATAAGAAAGGGAATGGAGGGAATGATTGACTTCCCATGTTTGCTTCTCCTTCTTCTAGTCTTTTTTCTTCTATAAGGAATTATATTCTGTTGGAATTTCTGTGTGTCTTTTCCTTCTTCTCTTTTCTTCTTTTATAGGTGCAGAGAGGCTTCTTGCACTAAGCCCTCATTTACTTTCCTTAATTAGTCATGCTTTCCTTAATTAGCCTCGTTTTTCTCAATTAGTCTTCTTTTCTTAATTAACCCTGTTTTCCTGAATTAGTCTTCTTTCCTTAATTAACCCTGTTTTCCTCAATTAGCTTTCTTTCTTTAATTAACTCTGCTTTCCTTAATTAGCTTGCTTTCCTGGGCTTTATTTTATTCACTAAACATCATAAATTCATCACTTTTAGTATTCTCTGTACAAAAACTTAAATGATGTTAATTTAACAATTATTTCCTCAAAAAGGAAAAATTACAAATTCTTATATAATTTAACTTCAAAATATACTCAGAATTAGTAGTTATCATTTGTGCAACTATGAGACTAGAGAAATGCTAGCAAGTAGCAATGGATTCTTTAACATACTCTTTTAAACACACTCATTATTGGTTGGAATTTAGTAGAAATCGTAAATTTTGTGTGGCTCCCACTACTCCCGCTCATGATTTGTGTTTTCTAATAAATTTTAACTTTGTTAAAGAGAGTGAATTTCTAACACTCCTCATGAAACTATTCTATGTTTTATGAATTTAAGCAATGCTTAAATTCCTTGACTAATTAAAGTCATTGGAATAATGTCTCCATGTTCTCATTATTAAAAGGATATAGGTATTAATTCCATGTGTTGCTATAGTAGAAAACTATTTAATGAAAACTAGGTGGTAAAGTGATTTGTTCATGCATTTAAAGATTTTTGCTATTATGCCAATAAAATCTTCTTGGCTTGCCTCCTTTTTACCTAAGCAATGAAAAGCTTTTCCTGGTTTTGCTTTTCATTTGCTGAGGTAAGCATGTTATCCTTGATAATTTGATGTCTTGGTAGAAGAATGGTTCATTTGTCAACTTTATAACTCATTCAAGAACTGTTTTGCAGGGGCTATTAGCGTGGGCTTTGATTGTTTGGTGTTGTAGCTTATTTTTCAGTTCGGTTGACAAAATTGGCAGTGTTCTTATCCATCTTTTGCCTGGTATATTATACTTTATTTTTCAGTAGTCCTATTTCTTTTTTACAGAATAATAAAAATTTGGAAGATCTTGCTCTTTTATGGTCACTATAGACGCATGCTTTCCATTGTCAAATATTGGAAATATTTGCCCCACACACATATAGGGATTTTGCTTCTTAAATTTGATTGGAAAAATATGGATCTTTTTGGTTGCTAGAATATGATACAGTGTTCATTCTTATTTGTTAGATAGCTTATTTTAGAAATTTATTTTATAAAATAGGAATTGATGCTTAGCTTATGAACATTGTGCTCCAAAATTCATTTTCAACCTTTTTCTCTTTGTTTTTTTTTTTACATAATAATTATTCAAGGAATACTTCAACCCAACAATAATTGCCTTTTTTTTGTCTTTTTTCAAACTATGGTGCTCGAGGTATGGGGTTGCTTTGCTTCTTTAGAATCACTTTCTCTTTATAGACAATGTTAATGCAATAAAAAAAATACATCTAGGTACAAAGTTTTTAACCCAATTTTTCTTTTCCTTTTTCTTTTTGTTGACAAACAAAGGAATAACATAAATCTCAAGTTTTTTTTTTGAAAGATAGAAGAGATATGAAATTAATAAAAAAAAAATATTTCACTATGATTGGGATGATCCTCTTCGTTGAGATGCTATGGAATGAAAGATACTAGAGTTAATATGGGATTTTGGAGGAAGGAAGAAAAGAAGGTTTTGATAGATTAGAGCATAAAAGAGTAGAATTTGATAGGTAGGTGAAGAAGCCAAATATGGCAACACTAAAGATGTAGACAGGAAGCACCCCAAGGAAAAAATGACAAAACAATTGACAAGAAAAAAATAATGATACACTTCTGCAGAAGAACAAGGAAGTTGGTTGTGCTGAAAGATACTATTTTGGAAAACTGATGAAACTGAATTGCATTAGTTATTAGTCAAACAGAATCAAGATGGGGAAACACCCCTTTTCATTGTTGTTGAATATGGTTTACATTGATGTAGTTAGGTAGATGATTCAGTATTATGATAAAATTATACTATCGCTAATAACTCGGTTTAATAATTTGGTTACAACTAGGGGTGGAAATGAGCCAAGCCAAACTTTACTAGGCTTCAGCTCGGCTTGAGTTGAATATGCAAAGTTTGAACTTAGCTCATTACCTGTCATAGACTTTTTTTAAAGGCTCGGCTCGGCTTACATAAAAGTCTGGCTTGGTCTACGAGCCTATTTGAAAGTCTGCTTAAAGACGTCTTCAACCAATTAATTGTTTTAAAACCTAGTAAAATACTAACTAAAAAAAGAAACTTATAAAATTTCGTATAAGTAATGTACAAATCCAAAAATAATTGATAAACAAAATCATATTGAATTCAAATTATTTAAATACAAAGTATATCAAAAGAAGATGAAAAAAAAGAGCATAATATTAAAAAATATATGGATTATAGATGATTTGTACTAATATAACCAAATAAAAATATTTAAATTATCTGAAGATATCTTTACAAAACATTCTTTTCTTTGGAAATATTAATCTGGTTGCATTATCCTTTTAACTTGAGTCTTTTTCTTTTTGAAAATTTTTCACATGTAAGTGAACTCTCTAAGCACTTTATGTACTTCATCCTGTCATTCATAATATCATAAAAATAGTATAGACAATAGTTGTTATTATTATTATTATTATTATTATTATTATTACTTAAACAAGTCGGTTTATCAAGCTTAACAAGTTTTTTTTTTATAGTTTGACTTTGGTCTTTTTATCTAAAAAAGTTTTTTAAAAAGCTTGAACTTCGCCCCTTTATAGTAAATAATCGAATCTTAAATAGTCTGAGCCATAGGCCCTTGACAAGCGGCTCGGCTCATTTCCATCCCTAGTTACAACATTGAACTAATTCAATTACAATAATATTTTCTACATTGTTCTCTATATTTTTAGAGCTACACTCAGATAATAGGATTAATTCATTTAGTTTTAGAAAAAAGTAGACCATTTTCATATTCTTTCTCCCATGTTTTTTTTTCCACTTATTCATTTATTTATTTTTGCTTTTATGTGTTCCAACTATTTTTTAAAAATTTAAACAACCAAATAAGAAAAAAAAAACCTCACGACCCATGCGTATGCAGAGGTCCCAAAATAAAATATAAAATTAAATTAAATTCAAAAATAAATATATTTTAGAATAAAACTATTTAAAAAAATGCGTTATAAAATTGGTTTTTGATTTCATAAAGTTGATATGAAAAAAAAACAAACATTATAAAATCGATTCCGAGAAACTGATTTCGTAAGACATGTTATAAAAAAAATAAAAGCTTACGAATCGATTTCTAAACAAAGTCAAAAAAATATAATTGTTCACATTCTTTTAATATAAACAGTAAAATGTATCAATGTAAATAATTTTTCAGTTATATTTTTTCATAATAATTATTTTTTTTATTTTTTTACGTAAAAAAGTCGATGTATGGATCACTAAAAAGGTCAAAATTCTTGTTGAGCTGCTAGATGTCTGTCTCTTGTGATGTTTTTTTAAACTAAAAATTTAAGATAATGATTGAATTCTCCAAAAAAACATTTGTTTCAAAAAAAAAGTTACTAGAAATAAATCATGTTCAAAACATAAGAATTTGAGTATTTATAAGATTTTAGTCGTCGCTTGGCGCAGGAGTTGTATTTGATTTGATATACCTACCATACTTGACTTTGAAGAATCTCGATGATATTATTGAGAAACATCAATCATCATTAGAATATTTTTGTTTTTTGTTTTTTATTTTTTGGGCATATTTGGATATTCTTTAAAAAAAATTAACAGAAAAAATAACTTTTAAAACAACCACTACGTTCAATAAAACGGTCTTGCAAACACAACCTCACCTAAGTAATCGGTAATAATTTTCATGTAAATTGGTAAAGAATTTTGGAGGTATGGACAGATGAAAGACATTGTTCATTTTGATTAAGCATCTCAAACGTGAAGTAAATAATAACAAATTCAATATATTTAAAATCTAAAAAATGATGAATATTTTATCATTAGAACTTTATTATTAAGAAATAAAGAAGATTGATACTGGTAGTGGGCATTGAGTGAAGGAAAGGAGAGAGTGATGGGTGATTGATTGATTGAATGTGTGAGTGTTGGATTCATTTTAAGATTGAGTGGGTGAATGAAGAGCATAAAAAGGTGAAAGGGCTCTGAGAAGTGAGGTGTGAAAATTAAAAAGAGTGACATGAATAAACTCATGACTTGAATTGAAAGGAAAACACAGTGGTAATCATGTTGACAACACTAATATACGTGTTTTATACAGAGAGAGAGAGAGAGAGTCACAGGCTAAAGATCTAATCTTGCTCCCGTCATCCACGATGCCGTGAGGACTTCATCTCATTTTTCAGTCCCTTCTAATGTCACTGTGAATGAATCGTGGTAGGACTTGGGATTGTCATCAACGGTTGTTAAATTCAAGCTTATTCACGGGCCTAAACCCATATAACTCATGCTTTCAAGCCCAATCCCAACGCCTCAATTTCTTCTTCTATGTTTTTTTTCTTTTAAATAATCATTTTGTCTCGTAACGTATATTTTGCTGTATATTTTGCTGACAAATAATGTCTGAAAGATAAAAATACAAAATTTAGTTCTTGAAAGTATAAAAAATGCAACAAATATATTCGTCCGTTAACTTCCGTCGATCACCATTAATAAAAGAGCTTACATGACACGGAGAGACAAATTTATCATTGAAATGATGGCTAACGTAGCATATTTGTTATAATATTTTTTTGACTTTTTGTCTTTCTATTTCGCTGACAAATGCATCCCTGAAAAATGAAAATGTAAAATTTAGTCCCCGAAATTATAAAAAAAATGCGACAAATATATCTAGATGTTAATAATGAATTGTATAAGAGATAAGCTAGGGAAAAGGAGATTAAAAAAACAATAAAATACAACTTAAGATTTGAACTCTTATACTTTGATTATCTATCTATTTATCCATCTATCAAATTGTTAATTATTTTTGTAATTAATCAATATAACTACTTATTTTCCAAAATAAAATAAATTTCTTTAGTTTTATGATATAAAAAAATTGAGTTACCATTTAAAAATGAAAGTCTTTTATTTCTTGAAATTTTTTGTTTCTTCAATTAATTATTAATTTTTATTACGTACTCTGCAGTATGTCAAATGAAATGCAAGGTCGTTGTAGCTCCTAAATTAAGGAGAGATACAACTCTACGTCCTAAAGGCAAATAATAAACATCTATATTACTTTTTTTTTTGTTTTGTTTTGAAGTTAACCTTTATATTAGTTTGAACATTTTTGTATTTTTTATTTAAATTTACTTGAGTTCTTTATTTGTTATTAACTGTTTTCATTTCATTGATATTATGTATAATAAATGTTGTTTTGAGCGGAAGCACATAAGATTTATCCAAGGAATTCTTTCATATTTGAGGTATATATATACGTTTTATTGATTAAGGAAAAAAACTTATAATTCTACTTTAACTTTATCTAGTTTAAATTTTGTGAAAAATAGTTAATTAAATTCTTTTTTTAAAATAAATAAATAAATAAATTTGATCCCGCAGTCGATTGTGTTTTTTCTACTCAAAACTCTCGAGATATTATTTTTAATCTAAATATAAGGAAACTTAAGTTGGAATTGGGATATGGAATAATTTTAAAGATTAAAAGTGAGAATTTTGATAAAATTATAAGATATAAGATAAAGTTTTTTTTAACAGATTAAGGTTTGATATGGAAATCAAAATAATAAAAATATATATTAAAAGACAATTTAAAAATATATATTACATATGTACTAAACGAGTAGGAGCAATAAATTACAAACACATAATAATAATAATAATAATAATAATAATTAGTCACAATCTATTATTAACGTCTGAATATATTTTATTGCACTTTTTTATGCCCTCGGAAACTAAATTTTGTATTTTCATATTTTAGAAATGCATTTGTCAATGAAATGGGAAGATGAAAAGTAAAAAAAAAAACCATTATGACAAATATGCCGACAATCCATGTTCGCAATTATGTCAATAACAAATTTGTCTCTCCGTGCCACACGTAAGCTATTTTATTAATGGTGACAGATAGAAGTTAACAGTCGAATCTATTTGTTGCACATTTAGGGACTAAATTTTACATTTTATCTTTTAGGAATGCATTTGTCAGCAAATTACATATTGAGGGACAAAAATGACTCTTTATCCTTTTTTTTTAGATCAAAACTGAAATACATTAAGCTTTGACAATAAACCGACTTAGGATTTTAAGTATTATTTTGCTATTGGATAAAATTATTTTTTAATCACAAATTTTACTTTACAACATGTAGATTATGAAAATTAAAATTACAAATAATAGAAGTGAAAAATAAGTTTTAGTTCATATATTACAGAAGGCAAATTTAAAATATATCATTCATTTTTATAATTATAAACTTTATAATTATAAAAGATGTAAAAAATTATTCATAGTTAATAATTAAAGTAAATCCATGTCAAATGACACATATAAAGCGTAATAATTTTATTTATATTTAAAATTCAACAAAAAAATCATTCATAGAAGAATATTTAAATATAAATGAATATAATATTTAAAATTGTTTCAATCAAATTGGAAAACTTGACTGCTGAGCTATAGTGAGATTTTTTTTTTTCAATTATATTTTTTCTCTATAAAATTTAAATCTAAGACCTTATTTAAGAGGATCGAGTTGAGTATCATTCGAACCGAATATGATAAATTATGAATATAATAAGTAACATAATTAAATTATATAGTATGGGATTCATTTATTATTTGGGTCTCACCAGTCACCAACACTTAGCCCACTACCGTTCGGCACTAAAAAGTTTGGGCTCATGGGCTGGCCCATACTTATCAATCGCAACTCGCGAAAGTTCCTTTCTTTTGTAAAGTCGCCCCTTCCCACTTCGTCTCCGTTGCAGAAGTAGTGTTTCACTGTTTCTTGCTGCTTGTGCTCTATGTGGGTCGCGTGAAGGGAACTTCATCAGCACAGGATGGTATAGTCGGTTTCCTCACGATGCCGTTTTAGCACTTTGCTTCTAATTTCAACTTTTTTTTAAACGACGTCTTTTCTTTTGTCGCATTTTAACAGGATTTCCAGGGATTCCTAAACGACTTGCAGGATTGGGAACTTTCTAGAAAGGATAAAACACGAGCACAAAAGGAAAATGTTGGTAATTTTATCTTAACCTTCAAAATTTCCAATCATCGTCCAACTGCGAACGTTTCAGTTTACTTCAACAGCCATTAAGATTAGCCTCTATATGTTTCACAGTTTATTATTATTATTATTATTATTATTATTATTATTATTATTATTATTATTATTTTGTTTTCGTGGGTGGAATATGGATGCAGCATTAACAAGTAACAACTAAGACTTTACCTTGTTTGACTAATTCGTCCACTTTTCAAATGGTTTTATTGTATTTAGTGATACTTTTTGGTCATTTGTGTGGATTTTCTTCTTTATATAAGGAGGTTAGTTAATGTGTTACAGCTTGTTTCTTACCTATTATAGTACAAAGGAGGAAATGTAAACTTTGTGAATATGCTGTTTGAAAACAATAGACATTTATGATGGGAAATGAGAAATTTTATAGTGCTAGAACGATAGGTTCATGTAACTAGGCTGAAATTTGCACTGTTCACTCATATGAAGCAAGAGGTTTATGGCATATTATTTGTTTGTGGAATTCTGGAAGCATGATTTCTTTGCAAGTTTCTTCTATTAATTTCCATGCATCCTTGTACTAAAATGGGGCAATGACGTGGGAAATGACTCCTTGATTTTGCATATCCTAAATATGTTTGTTCTTGTGTATGTATGTATGAATTAATTAATACATTTTTGATGTGATATTCTGACCACAATTCAAAAAGGCTTCATCTTCACAGCTTACTGGATCCGTGGGTGTGGAGAAGGCATCAAAAGGAGATACCATTTCTTTTGATCGTGCAAGAAATTCTCCAGGACAGTATGATTTGTCAAGAATTAATGATCCTTTCAATCGTGTGCATAGTAGTTTTGTTCCTGAAGATGTTCCTGATGCTGTTTCTGAGAAAGATCTGGTAGGTTTTTTCTCCCCCTCTGTTTTGGTCTCCGGGTGACAGAGTAGAGGGAGATTGATCTGTTAGGATATTATAATATATTGATTTTAGTGTTGTCCTGTATGATGTTGATACTGCAATCCATCTCTATATTCCAGGGTAATGAGTTTTTCAAGCAGAAAAAGTTTAAGGAAGCTAGAGACTGCTATTCAAGGAGCATTGCCTTATCACCAACAGCTGTCGCATATGCAAATAGGGCAATGGCCAATATCAAGCTCAGAAGGCAAGCTTATGTTTAGAATTCTGGCTAGCTCATCAAAATATTCACAAAATGTTGGATTTTATCATTAGTGGGATTTTAAATACAAGAAAGTATTTTTTTTCCATTTACTGTCAATTGTTATATGGTCTATCACCTGACTTTCTCTTAAAGTAATATTCTTTTCTGAAGGTGATATGTTTTTTTCTCACCTATTTTTGTCAGTAGATTCCAAGAGGCTGAGGATGACTGCACAGAGGCCTTAAATCTTGATGATCGTTACATAAAAGCATACTCACGAAGAGCAACGGCTAGAAAAGAACTTGGAAAAATTAAAGAATCGATGGACGGTGTGTTAAAATCCAAGCAATATACTTGTCCATTATCCTAATATTAAAACATCCTGATTTGTTGACTCTCTCATTTGCTTAAATCGCAGATGCTGCATTTGCCTTGAGGTTGGAACCAAACAATCAAGAAATCAAGAAACAGTATGCTGATGCTAAGTCTTTGTATGAGAAAGTAAGCACATGAATATTTCCAGTATTGTTTGTTACTATCACAAAGTATATTAAATAGCGAAGTAGACAAAATAGTATTGTTATATCTCCAGTATGACAAAAAGACATAATTTTAATAACTTACTATTTTTCATGAACAATACACTAAGGAATGCCTATATCGGGTTACAAGGAATTATTAGGGTTGAACTTATGGTACATAACCAATAACCAATTTCCACACTGGCACCTAAAGCAAAGTAGATTAAATAATAGTAGATGTAGCATAAAATCAAATGAATTGATTCCTTGAAGTTCTGGAATGTTAGGGCCTTTGATTTAGTAAAATCAGGACAGAGTAAAGAATTATGATGTTACTATGTTAGCAAGACTTTAGAGATGCGATGAAGGGATAATATACTTCACAGTAGTGATTTGGGAATATAGATTCAAAAACAGAAAATGATAAGAATGTAGAGGATGGAGTCTTATCGAAAAGAAAATACTGCTGCTTGAAAATCTAAGAGTATTGTTATAACTGTTTTCCTTGACTGACAAACCATTGATGGAAAATGGTATATTTTGAAGTCTGCTGTTTGTGAGGAAATGTTATTGCCGGTTAATGTGGTCAGTACCAGACATTTTTATTGATAGACCTGCAGATTAAAACACTTTTTGGATGGGTCCAATAAGTAGAAGACCTTACAAGTTTGTACCTGTAGACCTAAGACAACTAGAGCCTAATTGTAACTAGAATGGAAACATGAAGGTAGCAAGGGAAAGTTAGTTATATAGAGAGAGTATAGATGAGAGACAATGCCCTTTATTTCATGACCTAGCTTTGCAGCACTATGCCGTTGATAAACTATTATGGTTTTGTGTCTACTCCCCCCCTAGGTTCTCTGTTGCATAGATTAATGTTTTTCTTTCCTTTTTTAAATCTCTGTCGTCCAGGATATTCTTCAGAAAGCCTCAGGGGCTCTGAGAAGCACTGTTCAGGGAACTCAAAAATCTCAAAAGTCAGAGGAAAAAATTAATGGAGGCAGCATCCAACCCATTTCACATAGTACTCAAAAGTCTGGACTAGCTGAAGTTAATCATCATAAAAAGGTACAGAGAAGTAGAGTTTTCATTAATATCACATTTCTAGATATATTGTTATGCTTATGGTTGAGGGTGTTGAACACTACTTTGGTGTTTTTCATGTTAATGTAGTCCACCCTAAAGTTTGGCTATGCTTTTTGACAGGATAATGAACAGCAAATACTTGTTAAAGAATCACTCTTAACAGAGGATGTTGATAGCAGAGAAACAAAAGCCAGAAGCAGGCCTCAATCACAAGGAGGCGATGGCTCTAAAGAAGGTTTGAGTGCAAGCAACAGTTTGGAGCAGGTTAAATATCTTGAATTCCTTCCCTCTTTGTCAAGTAATCTGGTTCCAGTGCATATTTTAGTCCTGTTAGAAGCAATAATTTATTTCTTCTTATCTTTAAAAACGCAGAAATATTTTTTATGTTCTTCACAAGTTCTTATTTAAATATGAATTATCCACATTATATTCTTTTGGAGCTTTGTTAAAAACACCTCTCTGTAATTTTACTATATTTTTATTCTCAGTAAGTAGTAGAAATAATAAAATAAAATTTAGGCTTTTGGGTCTTTTAAATGCTATATTCAAGCATTGTATACTTTCAATTGATATTTTGGTTTTACCTCTACAAAATTTTTGCAGGTATATTTACTTTTTTTTTGTACTGCAATTTTGATGTTAGTAATTGTGCATAACTGCATATTCCTATTTGTATTCCCATTTTACATGTTTTTTTTTTTTTTTCTTAACAGAGAAATCACAGCATTACTAAGCTGGAAATGAAAGCATCTGTGCAACAGCTTGCTTCTCGTGCTGCTTCTAGAGTCGTGGCTGAAGCTGCCAAAAATGTAACCCCTCCAACTACAGCTTATCAGTTTGAGGTCTCCTGGAGAGCATTTTCAGGTGATCTTGCTCTGCAGGCTCGTCTATTAAAGGTGTTCAACTTTTTTTGGTTCATTTTTAATTTGACTATATTGTCAGTTTCTAGCATATTTGTCATTGATTCGAGCAAGAGATGCCATTTTATGCTTAAATTTCTGGCGTTGGGTGCTCTGCTTCATGTTATAATGAACATCTTTTCTTTTTGTATGTTAGGCTATATCTCCCCATGAATTACCGAAAATATTCAAAAATGCCTTATCTTCTGCCATACTAATTGAGATCATCAAGTGTCTTGCATCTTTTTTCACGTAAGTGGTCATCTCCAAAAGTAAATATTATTTTATTGTTTTCGCTTCTGTTTGAGCTTTAATCATGATAGTGAATTTGCTCTATGCAGGGAGGACATGGATCTGGTTGTCAGTTATTTGGAGCATTTGACCAAGGTACCAAGATTTGACGTGATTGTAATGTGCCTTTCATCAACAAATAAGGATGGTAAGTATTTTTAATAATAATCAAATTCTAAGTGTTTCTGTTCGCCATGCCTTTTGAAATCTCTTGAAAGTTTAAAGGTCTCAGGTCTCCGAAGATAAACACATAAAGGTAGAAGTAAGAGGAAAAAGATAAGTAGGTAGGAGGAATAGGGGTCTCCAATTTAGAGCATGAGATGCTTAATCAATTGAAATGAAAGGTTCCTTTACGGTGGTGCTTGCTATTTAAAGCTTATGGTTATCATTGCCAGGTTTGCCAATCTGATTGATTAAGTTGGTTACATTTTGTGCAGACATACGCAAGATCTGGGATGAAGTGTTCAGTAGTGAGGCAACACCAATTGAGTATGCAGAGATTCTGGACAACCTCCGATCAAAGTTCGGCCTTGGACAGTGAAATCTTCACCTGTATGTTTGAATGTTTTTTTTTCCTCTGTGGATCCTCGCCCTTCCGCAACTATCTTCACTTGTAAATTGTTATGCTATTGAATGTTTGAGCATTATTGACGCTCAAGTTGATCCATCTTTAAGCGATTAGCTAAAAGTGGAAGGAAAAAAAAACAAAAGGCTCATGTGTAATGCTTGAGGCTGAGGTTCCAGTACGTTTTAATGTTTTTTTCCCTTAAGGATTTGGGTCTTGTCAAATGAGGAAAAGTAAAGGAAATAATTTTAGTTGATAACGAGAAAATCAACCGATGAAATTTTATTACATTTGTAATTTACTATAATTTTGTATATGCACGTAATATTGACTACTAATTTTTCCATCAATGACTGCTATAAGTGCTATTGCTTATTTTACTCTCTTTTTTAAGGGTATATTTGGTTTAAAAGAGAGAAATAGAAAAGAGAAAAATAAGAGAAATTTTTTAATTTTGGCGTGTAAGAAGTGTGGATCCCACAAAATATAGTACAATATTTTTTGGTATATTATTTTCTTTCTTTAAAACAAACAAAGCCTAAAAGTGAGTTGCTTCAGAAGAGTCGAATCTTTCCTTCTTTTTGTGAATTCAACCTATTTCGTCTCTTCTGCTGGGGCCTATACATAGAGTATGCTCAAACTGTGGTTAATTAATTCACTTGAGAATTCGGATGACATGGATGCTTGTGTTGCACGGACTGTGCTGATGGATAGTAGAATTATAAAAAGAGCTCGTCCCACTCATGATCGAAGGACAGTTTTCAAATTGCTGTCTTACGAGTGGGACCATTTGGTAGATAGAACTTAGAAGGCCATGTTACAAGTGGCTGGCTCAATTTTCTTATTTTCATCAAAATTATTTAGTCTAGATTTCGTGTTTGTTTGGTTACTTTGGGGCCCAATGTCTAAAGTCATTCGAAGTCCACAACCATCAATCCATGAAATTGTGAGTGATGAAATCATCCCATATGGGTGTCAGCCTTTGGTGAGTAGATTCATGATTAAGTAATCCGAACTAGGATCTCGTTGGACCCCATGGTAGTTTGTTTAACCAGTTAGTCAGCAAAAGCTTTTGAGTTTGAGCCCCCTTGAGTCCTTGACCAATAAACTTTCTTCTTGGACATATGGGTTAAATGACTTGTTTTGTAAATTTTAAAACCTCATTTAAACATGCATGATTAAAACATTCTTTTCCCTTAAGCAACTCAACGCATGCTATGTGCAAGATTATTGTCGCGTGTTATATGGTACTAATATTATTTTCAACTTTAATCATCTTATTTGCTCTGTATATTTATAAGATCAGAATAATTATTCATCATGACGGTAATTATGTACTATGATTACTGATTAGTTCTGAATTTAATGAAGTGGCTGCTGTTAGAAAGTGTTGTGTTCATAAATTAATACTACTAGCAGAGAATATAAAAGAATACTTTTTCAATTAAAATATCTTTGTTGGATCAGCAATTATAGACATTAAATCAATTTAAGCATTAAATAGTGGGTTTTGTACTTATGGTCGTTTGATTGAAGACCATGGCGCATCTTTTTTAATATTACCAGTAGTATGGATAAATAAAGAGTACCGAGACAATATTCCAAAGTTAAAATTTTCAATTTCAATAACTAGTATTCATAAAAGCAAAGGGATCTAGCCCTGTTAGAATATGATACGTGGGTATTATAAATATTTTAATATTGTCTTTGATTTCAATAAATAAAAATATTATTATTCATAAATTTGCTTCATTAATAAATAGTCTTTAATCCTCAAATCAATATCAGTCAAATAAATACTATTTTTGTTCTTTTTATAAGCAACAACTGAAGTTTATTTTACGCTACACTTGTTGTTTATAAAGAGAGTATGAGATTGTAGATTAAAAAAGACATTTGATTGTAAATAAAATCATCATAACATTTAAACTGGTAATAACATATTTAAAAAGAAAAAAAACTATTAGAGAGAAAAATAAATAATACTTGAATATTTGTTTAAAAAAGGAAAAAGTACAATTATCTTTGTAAAGAAGACTATAAAAAGAGAAAGGCTTAATACTCAAATGTTTCGGTTGCTTCATCAATATTTTGTTAAATATTTAACAAATTTTTGTCGAGACCGCACTAAATAATATGGCATGGCAATGATACAAAGTGTTTCCTAACACACAGGTTGACGTGACTTGCGTTTTTTATTCTTATAGTATTACAATTGGGAAGTAACATATTAGTTTTTTTTTTTTTTTACATCATTATCTAATTTCATGTAAACATTTAATAGAAAATCAATGGAGAAACTAAAATTACACAAACAATATTAGAAGGATATAATTTGCTCAATTAGAACCTATGAGATCAAAATAAGGAAAAATATATTTAAGCTTCAGAGAAATAATATAATAAGGAAATAATGTCATTACTTCAAAATCATACTATAAAGAATTGTCCTAATATTTAAATATCACAGATAATAATTTTTTAAAATTAAAAAAAGTTAGAGGGACCGCGGTCCCTAACCCTAGGAGTAAGTCTGTTCCAGTCAATGACTTATAGTTTCGGTAACTTTTTTTTTTTTTACAAATCCACAAATTTAATGATTCAATCCATTAATGTAATATTTTAATTTTATTTATTATTCTTCATAATTTTTAGAGTATTTTAATATTTTTTAGATTAATCCATTCCATCATTAATGAAACTCCGTTGGATTCGGATTTGTTAGGAAGAATATTTTTCTTCTTCATAGATTTGATAGAAAGAATATACAAACTAATCCAACTAAAATCAAAATATTTTAATTCAATTAAATGACGGATTTAGCCAAATCTCATCCAATTTGGTCCGTGTACACTCCTAAAACTAACGAAATAAATGAATAGTCCATGTGCATCGTAGTGCGGTCTGTGGATGCCATCGCCATTTTCCAAAATAAGTCAAAAGAGTTTTGTGTTTGCCATCGTGGCTGGTTGTAATAAAAAAAAAAGACACATTGCATTTAGAGACCATTGGACGGAGAGGGAAAAAAATAAAATAAAATTGAATTCAGATAAAAATTTAAAATTAAAATAAAATATAAAATATATGAGTTTCATATTATTTCAGTGTTTATTTTTTTTCTAATTTTTATGCTTTTTTCACGCAAACAAACACACCCTTATACAATTACATCAGGGGTACGGTATTGCTCTCGTTTGGCCCTTTTCGGTTTCTATATTATTTATTTCCATGATCGTATTGAAATCAAAATTGCCCCTTGAAGTCCCCACATTTCAATTCATGTGGGCAGAACATTTTCCAAGCTCCAACATGTGCACTGATTTTTTATATATACCCATAGATCCGTTGTCTGGTATCACCATTACTCGGATTTATTTTCTAATCTTTATAACGAAATGATTAAAAGTAACACGATCTTTTTAATTACCTTCAATAAAATTGTTATTTTTTACTTAACGAATAAAAAATTTGTTAGCATTTGACCATTTGTGATAATTATTAATTACAGATATTTCATTGAGTCTTAATGTTAAATTTTAGTACTATAATTACACCGCATTGATTAGGATTTGTTTTCATAATTATAGATATTCAATAACTTTGCGCGTGTTGTCCACTTACCACGGCACTAACATTCCCAGAAATGGTGAGTTCAAAATAAAGTTTCATCATTCAAACTTTCATTATTCACAGGCAGTACTGATTTTTTTTTGTTTGTAACATCAGTTTCCACAAGCGTGAAGTTGGAGTTTTTTCAATTTTTTTCCAACAACGATCAAAATTTCAGTTTTGTAATGTTATGTGTCTTGCAAGTTCTGACACGGTTTGAAACCGCAGTGGCATAGGTACACTTTTTACAGCAAAAGAAAAGAAAAAAAGAAAAAAGGAAAATGAATTTGTGTTCCACCTGACACAATCACGTGATCTCCCACACCCAACATAGTCTCACCTTGTCTCGAGTTTTGACTCACGCGCCATCTTTGTTTTGTTTTTGTATTCTCTTTCCCTGTTCTGTTCTGTTCCTTTTTTTGCTGCTATTCGCTGTCGTTGATTGTTACTATTCACACACTTGCCCTCACTCACTCTGTGTAAGGCTCCGTTCACCTTTCCCTCCCAGATTTTCTTCCATAGGGGCTAGGTATTGTTCTTGTCTTTCTTCTCTTTCACTTTTTTTTTTTGTTTTCGGTATTCTCTAGAATTATTAGTGTTTGTTTGTCACCTTTGATTCTGGTTGTTAATTGTTATCACTAGGAAAAAATTTGGTGTGGTTGGTCTCTTTCTTTACAGTGTGTGGTTGATTCTGCTTTGTTTATTCCTTTCTTGGTGGTTTGGTTTTCTCTTGTTTGTGTTTTTCATTTTGAAATTTGAAAAGCTGGACATGTTTTTATTGTAGCTGTTTATTCTGTGAATGTTTTCGTTTTCGGTTTCAATGTGCTTCCATTTTGGCTTTCGGATGTTACTGAGTCTGTCCTTTGGATCCTGGCTTTGTTGTTGCATTCTTATTTGTCTTTGTTTGACTTTCTTTTTTGGTTGACTAATTAGGGCTTTTTGGTTTTTTGCTGGTTGATTTCGAGTTTCTTTGTTGGATATTTTGGCTTGGTTTGTTCTAAATTTGACTACATTTTGGTTTCGTTTTTGGAATTGCAGGAAATGGGTGTCATCTCTCGGAAGATCTTCCCAGCATGTGGGAACATGTGTGTTTGCTGTCCTGCTTTGAGGTCAAGATCACGCCAGCCGGTCAAACGATACAGAAAACTGCTTGCTGATATTTTCCCCAAGTCCCCTGTACGTGTCTTGTCTCCCTTTTTCATTGAAAATTGAAATAGTTTTTTTTTTATTTTTAAATCAGCATGAAAATGGAAATATTAACCTCATTCAACTCTTTTGTTTACCACCATTGCAGCTGTTTTAGCTAATGAATCTTTTTTTCTCCAGTATGACCTCTTAGAAAAAAAATTTGTTGTGGAAATCTAGCATTTGTAGTGCCATAATGCCATTATTTGGACATTGGAAGGAGAAAAATAATTTCCTTTTTCTGAAGAGAAAAAAGGGAAACTTCTTGTTACTTCTGTGCATTGCTATGGGTTTATTGTTTGGTCAAAACTTATATACAGTTCCTTAGGTTCTTTTGGTGCTTTTCTGCAATTAGAATTGAAGTTTCACCGCCATAATCTACGTAATAAACTTCTGCATTAAAGTCAACATAAATTACTCAGTTGAAACTCCAATTTTGATTGAAGAAAAGCAACTAAGGAACTGTATCTAAGTTTCATCCTTATTGTTTTCAGTTATCCCTTGTTCTCAATGGAAAGAAAAATTCTGATTCTCGTAAACCGAGCAAGCTTGTTGGTGAATCAATATACTTGATTATATGGCTATATCTTTTCACTTTACACTCATTTGTACATGAAGTAGAACCCCATGCCCAGTTTTCATGTTTTAATTTATTCTTCTCAGGACGAGCCTCCAAGTGAAAGAAAGATTATCAAATTATGTGAATATGCTGCAAAAAACCCTTTCCGGATTCCAAAGGTATTTTATTATTTTATTTTGTTTCTGTATTGTTAGTTTCTTTTTTAGACAAAGAAGAGGAAATCAGATATGCTTGAATTAGTTGGATCCGTTGTTGAAGTTCACTATTTCCGCCCTTTCTGATAGATAGCAAAATATCTTGAAGAAAGGTGCTACAAAGAACTCAGATCTGAGCACATCAAACTGGTCAATATTATAGCGGAATCCTTCAACAAGTTGCTTTCCATTTGTAAGGTGCAGATGTAAGTTTCTCTTGATTAATTAGCATATGTTTCCATGTTCTGTTGGTGGTGCACTGATATCAAACAATTGATATGTTTTGGATTCTTTCCATTATTTCATTATGATTATGATATTGATCTCCACTGGCTAGTTTTTATGTGATTTATCTTCTAAGTTTTTTATCTACCTCTTACATATTCCAGAGCGTATTTTGCTGTTGATGTGCTTAATGTAATTTTGGAGCTCTTGAGCTATTCTAAGGATGAGACCATTCAGACACTTGGTTGCCAGTGCTTATCAAGGTTCATCTACTGTCAGGTGAATTATACAATCCAGAAACCCTAAGATATCTAGTGGCTGCTTGCATTTGTGGCTTATGCATGATTGTAATTGAGTTAAATCAATGTTCTCTTGGATTTTTGTACTTGGGAACAGAAAAAAACTGCACACAATGTCTGTATACAACCAAAATTGAGTGTATATAATAGTATTCTAGTAATTTTCAAAACAGAGTTATTTGATAATTGTTAAGATGTCCCACATAAGTTAGTAATATGGTTGGAATACTCCTAATAAGACTTAGTCAGTCCTGTTCCCTTGAGCTAATTTTTAGGATTTAGTTGAGCTCAACCCCCATTTCTAATATGGTATCTAAACCTATTCAGTCTTAATGTTGGGTGCTCTAGATGTCCAATCTTGGGTGGGGGGGGGGGGGGGTGTATTAAGATGTCACTTGAGCTAGCTTTTGCAAGTGAGTTAGGCCTGGTCTGTTTTTAATGATAACTATAGGTCCTTCCTTGGGTATTACATTCAGTCTTTCAAAAATGATTAATTGATTGGTTTTTCTCCTACTACTTTCTTTGAACTTATAAATCAGCTGATGTCAATTTGCCATGCATATTCATTCTATTGACACAATGAAAAAACAGGTGGATGCTACTTATACTCATAGCATTGAAAAGTTGGTGCGGAAAGTATGCATGCTATCACAGGAACATGGTGAAGCACGTGAAAAGCGCTGCTTGAGGGCATCAAGCTTGCAATGCCTTTCAGCAATGGTAATCGGTGCCTCATTTTGATGTCCTTTTTGCTTATGATGTTTTACATTTAAGTTCATAGAGTTCTGATTGCTTTCCAATGTTTATTTTCACGTAAAATTTCATGGTTGCAGTGAGTTTTACTGTCGTTTCAGAGTCTTTTAGGAGTTAGGGCATTGCTTATTTGACTTCTTTTTTTCTTGGCAGGTTTGGTTTATGGCTGAATTTTCACACATTTTTGTAGATTTTGATGAGGTATGTTATAAAATTAAAGATGCTCCCCATTGAAATCATTGTAGCCTTTAATTCAAGCTTCCTTACATCTACAATTGTAAATGGTTCCCCGACTTTGAATCATTATTGTTGGACTTGACATATCTCTGATAATACTGAGGTGAAAATATGATGGAATAATATTTTAGATGGAAAATATATCTGGGACTTTAAATCATCCAAGGTTTTGTGATGCTTTCAGTTTCATGTCTAATAAGTAATAACCTATTTGTCATGAAAGTTTGGTGTTTGCACTAATGGGAAAGTAGGAATTAAACCCAACAAGCCTGTAGCTACAATTATACTGTATTTTCTTTGATCAATAAATGCTTTAAAAATTTGCATAGTGAATTTGGTTGCCCTATTCTGTCTGATATCATCACTAATTTGTTAATTCATTCAAAATGTAGATTGTACATTCCGCTTTAGATAACTTTGATTGGAGTAGACAAAATGAAGAAGCTGATGCCAGGGAAGAGGCACATCATAATTGGGTGGATGAGGTTATCCGGTGTGAAGGTCGGGGTGGTTCAGTTATTGGTAATGACAATCGCTCTAGTTGCTTGATCATCCAGCCACGACCTGAAGTAAAGGATCCTTCCCTTTTAACCAGGTATATGTTATTCAAGAGTTTATAAAACAGTGTAGGCCATTTATTAGCTGCTGTATTTGTGTAATCAGTCTGTTGCATTGCTTTTAATCACCATTTGGCCCCCCTTTTAATTTATTTTTTATTATTATAGAGAAGAAATTGAAAATCCAGAAATATGGGCTCAGATATGTATTCAAAGAATGGTTGAATTAGCCAAGGAAAGCACAACTATGCGTCGTGTGCTGGATCCAATGTTTGTCTACTTTGACTCTAGACAACATTGGGCTCCTCAGAAAGGGTTAGCAATGATAGTTTTATCAAGGATGGCCTACTTCATGGAGAACTCAGGTATTATTCTCTCTTACCACTTTTGGCTCAATTACTTTTCAGAAATAAATCATCCAGTGGATGTATTGTCAAATTTCATGTTTTACCTTTAATGATGTGGATTTGATGATTTTGAAAATTTTAACAGCCATGACCTATGGACAATACTATACTAGGGTATTTTGTGAAATCTTCAATTCGTGTTCCATAATCATGTTTTTCTTTCTTCTTGCCTTTTCTGTACAGGAAATCAGCGCTTAATTCTAGCTTCTGTGATACATCATCTGGACCACAAAAATGTCATGAATGATCCTCAACTTAAGACCTGTGTTGTTCAGGTTGCCACATCTTTAGCTATGCAAATAAGATCAGGGAGTGGCTTGGCAGAGATTGTTTTTGTTGGTGTCCTTTGCAGACATCTTAGGAAAAGCCTTCAAGCCTCCAGTGAATTTGTTGGAGAGCAAGAGTTGAACTTAAATATCTCACTTCAAAATTCCATTGACGACTGCTTACAAGAAATTGCCAATGGGGTAGGCTCACGAATGCAGCCCTTGCCCTCAGAATACTATTAATTGGATCATTGCATTTGATCAGCTACTAAACTACTTTTTCCCTTTGTTGGTTGTCTAGGTAATTGATGCCCAGCCACTTTTTGACTTGATGGCGATAACCCTAGAAAATATTCCATCTGGTGTTGTTGGTAGAGCAACCATTGGATCTCTGATCATCCTTGCTCGTGCACTCACTTTAGCATTAAGCCGCCTACATTCACAGCAGGTGAGAGGAGCTTGTTGAGTGTTTAAAGCAAAATGTTCCCTGCAAGCTGGAATATCTAGTAACATAGTTTACAAAATATGATTATATTATCATCTATACTAAAAGTTTTACATGTTAGGGAGGATGAGGAGAGGCATTGTCTTGAACATAACTTTGAAATGTGAACAGATGAACCTTTTTTCCATTTGCTTCTTTTGGGAATATTGGAATACCGAATGCATCCATTTGATCAATTTTTTATGCTTTCATGTAGGGATTTCCTGAAGCTCTTCTAGTGCAACTCCTAAAAGTAATGTTGCATTTAGATGTGGAGGCTCGTGTTGGAGCACACCTTATATTTTCCATTCTTCTTTTTCCAAGTTCCTTCCATACACATGAAATTTCCTCTCTGCGGTCCAGATATCTAGGTCAACACAACAAAAGGCATTCTCATGCTGCATCTGTGTCTGCATCTGCTTCAATTACAGCTTTACTTGAAAAGCTCCGCAGAAACAGAGATAGCACCAAGGCAGAAAATCATGGGAATATTGTTCATGATCAAGAAAGGGATATTGTGGCAGAAGATTGGAACCAGGGCTGTGGCTTAAAGAATTCCCCTAACTTTTACAAATTCACTTCTATCATTGATAGGGCTACAGGATCACCAAGTTTGACTGACACAGTAAGTAATTGAATTGATTTCAGTCAATATATGTTTTGTTAATTGTAGTTATTCTTACTAAAATGTGAGTATTTACTAAGTTTTGATATTGAATGTGCTCTCAGGAACCATATGTTATGAAACTAACTGAAGATCAAATGGCCCAGCTGCTTTCTGCCTTTTGGATTCAAGCCAATCTTCCTGATAATTTACCTTCAAATATTGAAGCTATGGCTCATTCATTCATTTTGACACTAATTGTCTTACGCATGAAGGTAGTACTTCATATGTATTTGTATTACTTCCTGTCTTTGTCATTTTTGTATCCCAGTAGTTTTATCCTTATTGTATTTCTGCTTCTGGATATATCATGTATGGTAAATTGAGTGTTTGTAATTTTGTATATTGAGCTCCCAGTAAAAGTTAATCTTCAATATAGAGAAACAGCAGTTTAGTGACATTGAGATTTACTGTATTATCAGTGACTTTGACTTTGTCAAACAATTTTGTCATAAGCAAGTTAGGAAACTATACAAATTTATTGAACTTGTCATCTTAAATTATTTTCTCTTCAAATTTAGTCAGGTTCCATTTGTCTTATATTCACACTGGCTGATTACCCTTACCTTATAGATGAATATCTATGCATTTACTCTCAGCAACTAATGGATTCTCATTTTCATAGTAAACTGAATATAATGACAATCTTGACTGCACTTTGGTTATATATACTTCTATAATAATTATAGTGATTGTTACAAATTCCCAAAATTCAATGTTGCAGAACCTGAAAGACAGAGATAACCTGGTTATCCGCTTCTTCCAGCTTCCTCTGTCTCTCTGGACTATGTTGTTGGACCAAAGTAATGGTATGGCATATACATTATCTTTATGTGGACTGTTCAATTTCAAAGTAATTATAATTTTTAAGGGAAAAATGGATGTAAAATTGTTGTACTCATTTTTTAGCAGGAATAATGCCCCCTGCTTGCCAGAGGTCTGTCTATGTATTGTCTGCTGGCATGTTGGCGTTTGCCTGCAAAATATATCAGATTCATGATCTGAATGATGTGTTTGCGTCATTGCCAATGTCTGATGTGAGTAAACTGATTTGGTTCTGTTAGAGGAGTTCTGCACTGATTTTGATGGTATAAAATGACATGTTTTTTATGCATAATGTAAAGTATATATTTTGATTCTTGACAACTGCATACTTTCATTTAATCAGGTTGATCCATTCTTGAGTGTCAGTGATGATTATCATGTATATGCTAAGATCCATGTGGATGTGAGAGAATATGGTACTGCTGCTGATAATCAGTTAGCATGTTCAATGTTGTCAGAGTTACAGAACAAAATACGGGAATGTCAATCGATCATAAGGGATGCTTTGGTTCATAATTTAGCTAACGTCACTGAGGTATTACATTATATGCGGGGATATTTTGTTCATAATCCCCCACTCTCTCACTTTCTGGTGTTTTCCTGTTTCTTAAGCTGGATGCAGATGAACTGGCTATGCTATTGTCAGAGAAATTCAAGCCTGATGAAGAGTTTGTGTTCGGTCCACAGTCAATGCTTGATCAGAATCAAATAATTTTTCATTCCCAGGAGTCACTGTCATTTGATGGGGTATGTCATCTCTTAAAAATGCTATTGTTATTTCTAAGTGGGTGATTGGTGGCAGGAGATTCATTCCCTACATGAAGTTGTTGTCCTTTCTATTTTAAGTATGTGTGTGCATATAAAACAGTTTGATTTGTCTGCTGAGACATTGTAATTGGGTATCTCACAAATGTCACTGGCCATGTCTTGATATCATGGGTTTGATTGCTTGCCTCTTACCAGGGCTGCAGACTGCAAGCGTCCTTGGCTTGCATTTTTTTTTTTGTGGAGGGGAAATGAAGATGACACAATCAGTTTTTTTTTTCCCCATGATTATGCAGGATTTTCCCTCAAATTCAGCAGGTGGTGAAGATGACACAATCAGTGAAGCATCTGTCTCTGACCTTTCTCGATTTATTCCAAAGATGCCAATATCCCCTTCCGCACCTCAAGTTATCAGCATTGGACAACTTATGGAATCGGTAAATTCTCTGTCTTGCATGTTTGTATGATAAGGCATTTTTGTGTAATCCTGCCTTTCTTCCCAATTTCGATGAAAGGGAAGAGAGGCATGCATTTTGAATTAAAAAGACAAATTTATCATTGATGGTATCATATAATGTATGCATATTTATTTAAGGGTGTTTGTATCATTTTACAAATACAACTTTTTCTTTCCTCTCATTTTCTATCGCATCAAATAAGGGGGAAATTTTTCTTTCCTTTCACTTTCATTTCTTCTACTTTCCCTTATGGTTACCAAACATAATGATGAAAAAAAATCTATTAATTTTTCATGGTGAAGCAACAAAAAGTTGCGTCTACTTTTTCATGGTTTCACCATGATTTTGTAGGGTAGAATCAATTATGTGTTATCCAAAAACACTAATAGTGTAGGTTTGGGATGAGGCGAGTTTAAGTGAAATGCTTGAAGCTAATTTTCCCTAGTCTTTCTTTCATGCCTATTTTTTGAAGCAAATGCAAAATTCGTATGCCTCATTGTTACTCACAATTACTGTTCCTACAAGCTCAACAGCCTATTCAATGTTTGTAGGCATTAGAGGTAGCTGGTCAAGTGGCTGGAACAGCTATCTCCACCTCGCCCCTTCCATACAACGCCATGGCTAGTCAGTGTGAATCACTCGGGACATGTGCAAGGAAGAAGCTTTCAAATTGGCTGGCCTTTGAGAATCATTACAGCCAAGCACCTGATAAATCGTTTCTGGCAATTGCTGATATTAGGAACTCAGCACTTGAGAAGGTTTGATGATGCCCATATTTGTTATCATTCCAATTATTTTAGAAACGGAGAATGCTAACTAGTGTGCCCTAAAGGAATCAAAAGTGATTTTTATTATTATTATTATTGAGAAGTGTCACAGTACACTCCCATAATTTCCATTGCAATCCTATACAATTTTCGATAAAAACTTTCTATTTATTCACATCCTAAGGACACTAATTAGCAAAGTTCTTTAGAAATTATTGAGGTCAATTCTAAAACAAATCCTATTCTTTAAATGCAATGCTAATATTATTATATTTAAACTATCTTTGTAGGTAGCAAATGGTGTTGGGCATGCCCAGCTGCCAAGGGACCCAATGAAGCTGCCTCCGGCAAGCCCTTTTGACAATTTCCTCAAGGCTGCTGGATGTTAGATTAGATGGTTTCATGCTTACATCTTTCTGTTATGTATAGTTTCTAATGTTAAATGTTCTTCCAGACATGAGTTTCTGGGGTCTGTATCAAGTCCTTGTAAAGGACAAGTAGGTAATTCCAGCCAGTACTTTGACTTCAGTGATATATATAATTGTAGAACAACAATTTCTCTACTGAACTGTTCAATACTTTATGGTATACAGAGCCTGGAACTGTTTAGGGTGGGGGCCAGTGCTGCATGCATGCCCTACATACTGTTTTGGAGTCAATTGTACGGGCAATTTGCTATTTTGTGTAAATCCTGTGTATAATGGCACTGCCACACTCTGGTGACGCAATGTATGCATAAGGGGGTTTAAGATCAGGTTCACTTTGGAAGTAGAGTTCTATTTTTTTCTTTTTTATAATCAAAATTTATAGTTAAACATAATTTTTAAACAATTTTCAATTTGGATTATTAAAAAAAGGTTTAAATATTTTTTTTTTATCCTTGTACTTTTATTTTTCATTTTTGTTCCTCCAATTTCTTTTTTTATTTTGGTTCTTATAAAATGTTTTGTTTTTCGTTCTTGCAACGATTTAGATGACATTTTGAATGGTAAAATTGTTTATAACAGTGAAAAAATACTATCCAAAATGTTTCAAGAACAAAAAATAAAATATATTTTATAAGAATTGAAAGGAAAAAAAAATTATAATAATGAAAATGAAAAATAAATAAATTATAGGGATAAAAATGTATTTAATCCTTTTTAAAACTATATATCTTTTGAAATTTGACATTGACTTAGTTCTTTAAAGGTTAATTATTCTGTCTTTTTATTCTGGTGTATGAAAAAGTTAATTTATTCTGATGGTCTCTTACCTTTATTTTATGATGCAATTTGATCCTTTTTAAAAAGTGCAAAATGGTCTTAACTAATTTTTTTATAGTATATATTTATTTTTGGTGTAATGTCTTTTTTAGTTTTATTTTGGATAAAGATGCTATTAAAAAATTACTTAAGGGATCATTTTGCACCTTTTGAAAAATAAAAGATCAAATTGCAGCCTAAAATAAAGATAAGGGACTATTTTATATCTTTCAAAAAAGCAATTATCAAATTACATAGTAAAATAAAGATAAGCGACGATATGAATAATTTAGCCTTTAAAATTATCAAGTTTTTTTGTTATTATTTTGGCCCTACATATAGACTTGTATAGTGATATTTTAGATATTTGAAAAACTATTTTGGTGGTGATTAAGTTTTTGATGGAATATTGTGCAAATTGAAAGGATTAAACTGAGTTTTCTCTGGAATTCTTTGTAGTTGTTTCTTAACTGGATAGAACCTCAAATCACGGTCAAAGAATGACCTTTCCCTAGTAAATGAATTGTAATTGAGCTAACAAAAAATAGTAAAATAAATCAAGGTGTTGGAGGAGCCTCGACTTCTTTTTTTCTGAGTTGGAGGAGCCTCGTCTACTCACAACTAGTTTTGTCGTAGGAATTATCTTTTTGCAGTCACCAAGTATTGCTACCAGAGCCCAGAAAAATGTTGTCTTGTTTTAGAGGACAATCTATTTCTATCTATAGATTTTGGAGGAAAAAATAGGGGAAAAAAGAGTTGTCTTTTTTTAGATTTTGTGTTTAACTTGTATACTTTATTTTTATCATATCACTACTTATGTTTAATGTTTTTTTTATATATTAAGTATTTTTTTGTTTAATATGATATTGGTATAAAGTAAATCTCGTTGGAAGTAATGATTAATTTTTATCTAACACCATGAACACATATAAGATAGATATTTATTTCTCAACACGATTTATTTCATATTCAAGAGTCAAACAGAATTTGAATATTAGATCATTTGCTTAAAGAATACAAGCTATTATCACTTATAGTGTTCTTGGCTTTTTTTATTATTATTATTATGAGTGCTTATGTTTAATGGTTTAAAACTATTTCTATTCAAATTAATTTTATCTAACTTTTTTAAAGTAGGCTGACCTTAAATGTTGACTCAAGCAGTGTGTAACTAATTAGTGTTAAAAGTCAATAGGAGCACATATAACCTATATTTTTTATTTTGGCAAAATTGTAAATTTGGTTTCCAAATTTGTTTCCAATTTCGATTTTGGTCCCCTTTAAAATTATTGACGAATTTTGTCCTCCTATTTTATCCAATCTCGCAATTTCGGTCCCCCAGTCCAGAATTGGACATTCACTGCTATAAAGGAATGTTAACTGCCACATGTCACGTTCTTATTAGATGATGACTATCACATGTCATGTTCTGATTGACCTATGACAACAAAAATGCATTTCATCTTCCATGAAGTTGACATCCAATCATAACATGACACGTGACAGTCATCATCCAAAGAACGTGACATGTGATAGTCAACATTTCTTTGTAGAAGTCAATGTCCAATTCTGGACTGGGGGGGACAAAATTTGTTATTAATTTTAAAGGGGGACCAAAATCGAAATTGAAGATAAATTGGGAGACCAGAAATATAATTATCATACAATGGTAGGTTTAGATATTGTTGTTTGCATATTTAACATTTCATTTGTTAATAAACATTTGAAAGGTATATCAATGTTTTATCGAATAAAGTTTTTTCTCTTAAAAAAATGGCCCTACATAGAAACTAAATTATTTTTTCGATTTGTCATGTTATATCATTCCGTTCATGGAATTATTGATTCCATATCCGATATCGGATAAAAGCCAAAACAACAATGGATGAGAAAGTTGTGATTCCAAGAGAGAGATCTCGGATAAGTAATTATAAAATGATATATATATATATATATTTATTTATTTTTGTTTTTACAATTTTTTATTTTAGTCACGGTAAGATGTATTTATTTTATTTTTTATCCTTAAAACATTTTAAATAATGCTATGAACGGTTAAAAATAGTATTTTGAATCATGAAAATAACCGATGACACTTAAAAGATGAAAAAAATATAATTTTTTTCATGGACAAAAATTAAAAAAAAAACATTAAATTACACGGACGAAAAAATATTTAAACCTTATAAAATACTATTTCCTCTAATTATTAACTATGAGTGATGTGAAAACATCCAAATTTAAAAATATTATGCAACATTATCAATAAAAATCATAAATAATTAAAAAAAATTTATAACTGCAACTAATAAAAAAAATTAAATATTTCATAAGAATTCTAAAATACTTTATAAAAAATATCATCAATTCCTTTTTAACTATGTCTTGTAATAAACATCATCAATTCTTTCTAAACTATTATGTCTTGTAATAACGATCAGGAGTCAAGAGTACTAAATAATGAAAATGCATACCAACAAGGAGAAAAGGGAGAATATATTGATGAACGGTAAAGCAAGAACACAAAAAATTAAAAAGAAGAAGAGTTTATGGTGGAAGGGACCTACCCATTAGACATCATTAACGAGGGATGCCAACCCAAAACAAATGATTGAAAAGCTGTCAGGTCCATCTCCATGAATGGGGTTTCTATAAACTGTTTCTCCTCCATCACTTACTCTCCTGTCTCACTACCACACCTTCACATGGCTTCCCACCATGTCTTTTATGTTCCAAGAGCTGGCAAATAAGTAAGTGTGCCATATATATATATAACTTCTTTCAATACTGTAAAATAGAATCAACTCTATGCTCAAAATTAATTTTATAATATGGTGTAACACTTTCGTGTGAAAACTATTTAACTCCACTCTTAAATTTATATTTCGAAGGAGTCACATCTTGACTTTATGAACGTCAAACGTGATTTTGTCTGAAGGAACCTAGTAGTTTTGCATGGAAATCAAAGCACGTTTAATGTTTAGGTGCATACTTTTTAGTTTCTAGGCGCATAATTTTCTCTGCTTTTAATGGTTGATACTTTTTAGTTTTTCAGAAATTTCATTCCATTTAATTTTAACCAAACTTATGCCTTCTTTGGTACTACTACAAAAGATAGTAATAAAATGGATGAAAATAAAAAATATGAAAAGAGATTTGATCGAAGAGAAATAAAGATAAGAAAAGAAATAGAGATAAGTAAAAATAAAAAAGAAATAATATTCTATGGGTCTCATCATTTTTAATACGCATTTTTTCCTTTTCTTTTTTTAGTATAATTTTTTTTTGTTTAGTATCTTTACACTTTTTTATATCAGTATCTTCACACTTTTTTAATTTGACATAAAATGACATAAATAGGCCCTCCCGAATTTTGAACCTTTATCTTTCCAAATAACATTTTTAATAAAGCCAAATATCAATTCTGATATTTTGATCAACTTAACTTTTTGAACAGCTTAATTTTTTGAACTTGTCGTCACTCTGTTGATAAATGATAGTAAAGTTAGGATTGGGAAGACCACAGACAGATGTAGATACCAGGCAAACGTGAGTGATACACTTCTTTGAAATTCTTTTACTAATAGTAAAAAATTTGTGAATCTCACTAATTATTATTATATGAATTTGTTTATAATTTTGTAATTTTAATAAAAGATAAAGATTTTATTAGAATGAAGTGTTAAAAAATGTGTTATGAAATATCATGACCACATACTCTCTAACACACATTTTTTAAGAAATTATCTGTTAGTTTTTTTTACTGAATCTATTATTAGTTAAACTATGAAAAAAAAATTGTAGATGCTACTAATTATGAATTGTGAATCATTCACCAAAAAAAAAATTATGAATTATGAATACATAAATTTGGAGGCTTTTTGAGTAAAACAATAACAATATTAATTATTTTCTGTGAAATTAATTTCATGAATCAATTCTTCCACAAATCATAGAGATTGTGCAGGAGTCTAAACGAAAAAGAAAACACCATGTAATATTTCAAAACATCTCTAGTAGCAAGATATTACCCTAATCGGAAATCATGAGATTAATTCTTGGAATCGTATAAATCACCAAAATGAATTTTGCTTCTTCTGAACAGATTTTTTTTTCCAAACATCTCATATTAATATAAAGAATATAACCTAACTTAAACAAATATAAAACTAAAAATAATAATAGGTCACCTTAGACAAAGCCTAACCAACCTCTGTTACAACTTAAATCTAAATCAAAACATAATGATTCCACTTTGTTTCTTTGGATCCTGATGTGATTCTAATTTTCAAAAAACAAAGTCGGTGCAATTAAACCTCTTAGCTAGCCAGATCAACCAAGTTAGAATTAAAAAAAAAAAGAAAATTAAATTATTTTCTCCTGGACTTATTGGGCCCAGTCGAGTACGACTTGCCTTCAGAAAGGAGAGGTTGCGGTGGAAAATGGCCATAAGTATTAAGACTTGCATGACTGTATGGTCTGTATACCAAAAAGTGGGGAACTCTTTGTCGTTCCCTTTAATTTTATTAAGCACCTCTTCAGAATCTTTGTACCACAATATCTTTTTCTGAGTAATCATAATGAGTGTTGTGCTCGTGTCTAAGCTTTTCTGAATATATGCATCTATCTTCAAAATCATATAATTAACTCTGGAATCATTTCATTCAGTTCTTAAGTTCAAAGACATTACAATTAATCAAGGATTGGTCTAGTAAAATAAGACAGAGTCTCACATGATAAATCACAAGTTTGAACCATTTTTCATCTTTTTGGAGTAAAATAACTATAATTATATCTGTTAGTGTTCTTTTAAGTGTGGAGATTTTTCTTGTCTTGGATTGAGACACCATCTCATTTCCTAAATCTTTTGTAAAGCAAAAAAAGGACATTACAACTTGTTAAGCAAAATACCTAATTATGGTAAAATCAAATGCGCTATGTTTATTTTTATTTTTTGGGTCAACAATGCACCATGTAAAAAGGATGAGTATCATTTTCGGTCAAAGATTGGTCCTGATTACCTTTTAGCCATTTTTAAGATATCACCAATTATAAGCAAATTGTGCTACTAGCTGAAAATATATTCTTTTACCCTCAGCCTTTTGTAATGAGTAATTCTGTGGGTGACAATTGTGCTAGAAATTTTGTTAGGAATGATGGATATGTGGAAGGCGATCCGCAAAAGTTGGCCACGAGAAGGAGCACAAGGGCTCGCAGGGAGAACGTGCATTTAAGAGGTTATGCTCATTGAGGAAGGGCATGCTGTTGGTATGATTCTCTCTCTTCTGCACCCATCTTCTTCCTGAGCTCATCTCCTTTCTCTGACCCTTCTGTAATTCTAATTATTCTTCTTCTCCTTGAACCAGGTTGATTCGAGTGAGCTGTCAGTGACTTGCTTCAAAATTCTAGTTTCCATATTTTTATTTCTGTCTCAATATCACAAAACAATCCCACAAACAATCGTTACACTGTATTGTCCTTAGTTCATACTAGATATATTACATCATTTCTCGGTTACATTGGTGCTTTCATTGTCATCAATGGCGAACAACAACAACGATCGTACAAGGCTTCAACATATGCAGACTCAGATTAATACCTTGAATTTGTGGATGGAAGAGCAACGCAAGCGCGACATAGAAAATCAGGATCATTTTGAGAAGCTGCATAAATCTATGGATCTGTTACTTCAGCACCGATCTCTATCCATTGGTGGTTCGAACTCAGGCAGTTCTTCTTCAAGTGGTATTCCGGTAACTCCAATTTCTTCATCTGCGCCTGTCAAAGACATTTCTCTATGATTTCCCCATTTTGATGGCCATACACCTGTTCTGGAATGGATTTTCAAAGTTGAAAAGTTCTTCAATTATCATCATACTCCTGACTCTAATAGAGTGGAGATTCCTGCGATTCATTTTGAGAAGGATGTCATACTATGGTTTCAAATGCTGCAGCGCATGGAGTCGGTGAATTCCTGGTCCGATCTAACTCGTGCTTTGGAGTCTAAGTTTGGACTATCTCCTTTTGATTGTCCTATGGGTGAATTGTTCAAACTTCAACAAACTGGTACAATTTCTGACTACTATTTGAAATTCATGGCTCTAGCTAATAGATCTGAAGGGTTGTCTAATGAAGTTGTTTTAAATTGTTTATTGAGTGGGTTGAATGCTGATATTCGTAGAGATGTGATTGCTCAGAGGCCTACGACATTAATTTGAGCTATGTCCTTAGCCAAATTATATGAGGAAAAGTATCAACCAGTAAACTCTAATCGGGCCCACAATTATTCTTATAGATATTTCCCCATTTCTGCTCACACTGTTAATTTCAATTCTGCTCCTTCTAATGCTGCTAAAAATACTATCAAAACATATTTGCCCCCATTGTTGCCTACTCCTAATACTCCCCCTCTTAGAAATAATTCTGTTAAGAAAATTTCTCTTGTTGAGATGCAATTATGGCGTGAAAAAGGGTTATGCTACTTTTGTGATGATAAGTTCACATTTAATCATAAGTGCCCCGACAGGCAGATGTTAATGTTACAACTTGAGGATGATGAAGGTGAAGCTGAGATGAGTTTTGATGTTGTGTCCAGAGATAATAATAGTATTGTCGAAACTGGGATTAACAATCCTCACCATCTTTCCTTGAATGCCTTGAAAGGAGGTCTTGGTGTTGGCACTATTAGATTTGTAGCTCATATCAATACCTTACCCGTGAGGGTACTTGTTGATGGTGGTAGTTCAAACAATTTTCTCCAGCCAAGAGTGGCCAAAATTTTGAAACTACCTATAGAACCATCACCCTTGTTTAAAGTTATGGTTGGTAATGGTAATTACATGACTGTTGTAGGCATGATCAAAGAACTTAACATTCAAGCTCAAGGCAACAGGTTTCAGTTACCTGTATTCTTGCTGCCAATTTCTGGTGTTGACTTGATATTAGGAGCTAACTGGTTGAAAACACTTGGTTCTCACATTGCGGATTATGATTCCTTGCAAATTAAGTTCTTACATGATGGGAAATTTATAACCCTACAGGGTGACGATGATGGTACTCCTACTCAGGCTCAATTACATCATATTAGGAGAATGATTTCTACTGATTCTATTGCTGAAGTTTTCAGTATGCAACTTATTGAACCTTTCAATTTTCAATTTCCTTTATCTGAATTACCTGCTGATTTAGAATCGGAGTTGGCACTTCTTTTGCATACATATGAATCTGTTTTTTAGACTCCCACATCCTTACCACCTCCAAGGTCTCATGATCATGCTATACCCTTGTTGGAGGGATCAAAACCGGTTAAAGTCAAGCCTTACCACTATTTACATAGTCAAAAAGATGAAATTGAGAAATTGTTGCAAGGAATGCTTGAGGAAGGCATCATTCAGCCGAGTAAGAGCCCATTTTCTTCTCCAATTATTTTGGTTAAGAAGAGGGATGGTTCTTGGAGGGTGTGCACTGACTATAGAGCATTGAATTCTATTACGGTTAAAGATACATTTCCTATTCCAACAGTTGATGAATTGATTGATGAGCTGTTTGGAGCTGAATTTTTCTCCAAGTTGGACTTAAGGTCTGGTTATCACCAGATTTTGTTGAAACCTGAGGATAGGTATAAAATAGCTTTCAGGACTCACCATGGACATTATGAATGACTAGTTATGCCATTTAGGCTCACTAATGCCTCTGCTACATTCCAAAGTCTTATGAATGACATATTAAGGGGAGTCTTGAGGAAGTTTGTATTGGTTTTTTTTTTTAATGACATTCTGATATATAGTTCTATATGAAATTATCACCTCTCTCATTTGGAATTTGTGCTAAAAACCTTACAATAGCATAAGCTTTATGCTAGATTTTCTAAATGCTCTTTTGGTGTTAGACAAATCGATTACTTGGGTCATGTTTTGTCAAGTGTAGGAGTGACTATGGAAACCACTAAGCTGGAAGCCATTACTGATTGGCCACAACCAACTATTATAAAACAATTGAAAGGATTTCTAGGACTCACTGGTTATTATAGAAGAGTTGTAAAAAATTATGCTTCTATTGTTGAGCCACTCACTGATTTATTGAAGAAGAACTCCTTTCAGTAGTCTGATTCTGCTTCTCAAGCATTTGTGCAGCTCAAGAAAGCTATGACTTCAGCTCCAGTGTTAGCAATTCCTAATTTTAGAGAATCATTTGTACTTGAGATTGATGCTTTTGGTTCGGGTATTGGAGCAGTACTGAGTCAATCTCAACATCCTATTGCTTATTTCTCTAAGAAGTTGTCCCCTAGAATGTAAAAGCAATCTACTTATACTAGGGAATTCTATGCTATCACTGAAGCCATGGCCAAATTTAGACATTATTTGTTAGGCCATAAGTTCATTATTAGAACTGATCAGAAAAGCCTTAAGGACTTGTTAGAGCAAACATTGCAAACTCCGGAACAACACAATGGTTACCAAAATTCCTTGGTTATGATTTCACCATACAGTATAAACCAGGTAGGGAAAATATTCCTGCTGATGCATTGTCTAGAAGGTTGTTCATAGCTTGGTCAGAGCCTACTAATCATTGGTTAGCAAAAGTTGCATCAATTACTAAGGAGGATAAGTTACTAAGTGAATTGATCAGTCACTATGCTCATGGGGGAACCATTGATCCTATGTATGATGTAAAGGATGGATTAACATTTAGATTGATGATTCCTGAAAATTCAGCTTTAAGAAACTAGATTTTACAAGAAATTCATGACACTAAAATAGAGGGCCATGCTGGAAGGACTAAAACCATTGCTAGAATTCGTAGTCAATTTTATTGGCCTAAAATGCAAGAAGATATTAAGTCCTATATCAGATGTTGCAGTATCTGTCAACAGGCTAAGGTGGATCAAGCAGAACCTGCAGGATTGTTGCAGCCATCACCCATTCCACAACAAATCTGGGAGGACATTGCTATGGACTTCATCACTAATTTACTATTTTCTCATGGCTATTTGACTATTATGGTCATAGTTGACAGGCTTTCTAAATTTGGCCATTATATTGCTTTAAAAGCTGAGTTTAATAGCAAGTTGGTGGCAAATGCATTTATCAATAATGTGGCAAAGATACATGGATTTCCTAAGTCTATTGTGTCTGATCGTGATATAGTCTTCATCAATTCTTTTTGGTAGCAGTTGTTTAAAGCTCAAGGAACCACTTTAGCTATGAGTTCATCTTACCATCTTTAAAGTGATGGCCAGATGGAGATCCTTAATAAGACTCTTGAAATGTACTTAAGGTGCTTTGTGTTTGATAATCCTAAGCCGTGGTACCCTATGCTAGCTTGGGCACAATATTGGTACAACTCTTCTTATCATCACAATTTAGGTATGAGGCCATTTAAAACTGTATTTGGCAGAGAACCACCTGCAATTGTTCCTTATCAAGTCCATCCTAAGGATCCTGTATCTCTCCAGGAAACTCTTGTTAACAGAGACAAACTTCTATAGAAGCTCAAGGGGAACTTGGCTGGAGCACAAAATTACACGAAAATTCAAGCAGACAAGAAGAGACGAGACTTTTAGTTGGAGGTGGGAGATTTGGCTTTGGTGAAATTAAAACCATATAGGCAACACTCTGTTGCTCTTAGAAAGAATCAGAAGCTAGGAATGTGTTTTTTTGGACCCTTTAAAGTGGTGGAACGCGTGGGACATGTTGCTTATAAGTTGAAATTACCTGAGGCTACACGCATACATCCAATTTTTCACATTTCATTACTTAAGAAGTTTCAAGGAAGTCAGTCACAACAGTACTTACCAATGTCACTTACAACAACAAAATTTGGCCCAATCATTCAACCTGAACATGTTTTGGATACAAGAATTTTTAAGACGAATGGTATTGAAATTTAGCAAGTCCTGATTCAGTGGGAGTCATTTGATGCTAGTGAGGCTTCGTGGGTGGATTTGGCAGCTATTAAACAATCTTATCCTCGATTCAAACTTGAGGACAAGGTTGATTGCAAAGGGAAGGGTATTGTAATGAGTAATTCCATGGGTGACAATTATGCTAGAAATTTTGTTAGGAATGATGGACACGTGGAAGACGATCCACAAAACTTGGCCAGGAGAAGGAGCACAAGGGCCCGTAGGGAGAACATGCATTTAAGAGGTTATGCTCATTGAGGAAGGGCATGTTGTTGGTATGATTCTCTCTCTTCTGCACCCATCTTCTTCCTGAGCTCATCTCCTTTCTATGACCCTTCTGTAATTCTGATTATTCTTCTTCTCCTTAAACCAGGTTGATTCGAGTGAGCTGTCAGTGACTTTCTTTCAGAATTCCAGTTTCCATATTTTTATTTCTATCTCAATATCACAAAACAATCCCACAAACAATCGCTACATTGTATTGTCCTTAGTTCATATTATATATATTACATTGTTTCCCAGTTACACCTTTTTACCCTTTTATTTGTTGAGCAAAGGTGTAGGGAAAGATTCGTGTGTTCTCTTAGAAGAAAAAATAAATATTTTTCTTTTGATTGTGTATATCATATAATAGGACTTGCATAATTAGTGGGACCTTCACCTCCCCGAACAAAATATTGAGTTATGTGTTTTTTTGGAGGCGAAAGAGGAGAAACGAATATTTCGAAATAAAGTGGTTCTAGTAAACCTAGCATTGGATCAAAATGGAATCAATGTTTATTGAGAGAGAATTTCTTTCCATTTTAGGAAGGAAAAAATAGGATATTTAATTTGATTTACTGAGAAGCATCTTTCATTCACGGTTATGGGTATGTTTCTGACTTAAACCCCTTTTAAAATCATAAGTATAAATAGATGATTTAGTGATTGTTTTGGGATGTTGAAATCTCAGAGAAAGTTTTGCCAGAGAAAAATAATAATTGGTTTATGAGTCAATGTGATGGATGACACATATGTTTGAATCCATCATTGGCAGAAGACCCTAACTAGTTAGATTTCAAATTCATTTGCATGTGTATACTTTTTTTTCGGGTATGAATATAATTGAAGACATATATAAAGGATTTATAATAATTTATACATGGTTTTTAACCAATTAAGATAGACCTTTTTAATATATTTGGTATTTATGCTAACAACATGTGTAGTTCAAGTTTGATATCATATTTTGATTATTAATGTATACTTGGTATTTATGTCTAGCAAAGGAGGCACAAGATGTTCCAATAATCATTTGTTAAAATTGGATCGATTGATTCAAGAAAGGCATGAAAGGTGAAGAAAAAAATATACAGTTCGTGTTTTTGGGTACAAAATATCATAAAGGAAGGCATGGAAGGCGAAGCAAAAAGATATAATTCATTTTTTTGGAAGCTAATGCCTAATGTGTCGGGTTATCGTTACCAATTGTGTCATGATTAATTTGTGGTTGGTAATTATGTTCATTGCCGATTTTAAGCGAAGGGCAGATAAGAATCAATTGCAGAAAAGTAACTTCCTTCGAGTGTTTTAAACATTTACGTTGTGTTGCAATGCTTCATAATATTGAAAGCCACTAATACAAACTGATGACACACATTTACATGGGAAGTATTAGGGTATTATATTAATTGCTACCACGTAAGATGAAAATAGTAGTATTCTCCCTCTTGCATTTGTTGTTGTTCATGGTGAGATGCCTGACACTATGTCATGGTTCCCAGCAAATCTATGTTTACATGTGAGTGTGTGACAAATAGATAAGGTATATGTCTGGTTTTTGTTTTTTTATCACCGTTATAGCATAAAATCTATCATGGAAAAAGAAGTACTAGACTCACAACCCCTACATGTGTATCATGTAAATTGCATTTGTTATATAGCAAGCAATTTGAACCATATCACCATATAAAAGGAGAAACTGTTGGAATTTTAGTCTTTATTCTTTATGTGAAAGCTAAAAATTCACAAGTCTATAATTTAGGACAATTCACCAAAAGTCTTACGATCTACAACATGTTTGATTCTTAAGAATTAAATAAAATACCTGTATGCGTAGTTAATTTTTAATCTAAGTGATATTTGACATTTATTGTAAGATCTTTGTGGTTATCCATCACAATCACAAACAAAGGCATTATGGTTCTTCCTCAACTGGAATCTCTTTACTCCTAAATGGAACATTCGTATCTCTTCAGATTGGAAGAAGAGAAACTATATGTGACGACACGGTATATTGAGGACCATAGTCTTTTATAGTGTGTTAACCTAATAGGGTTCTCATTATCCCCTAATGAGTCAGCACTGACATATGTTCATTTAAGTTCATATCATCTTATTTAGTTGTCTAATGGGATTACTTAATTTGAGTACATAAAATAAACCCATTAATGATAAAGGGATAATATAATTGTCTTATAATATTAGCCCAAATTAATTATTGGAATAGAAAATTACAACAATCTTCCACTTGGGCTACATAGTGTAACAATTATATCAAAAATCCTTAGATGCGCATCTATACACTATTTACATTTAGACTTTCACCTTAACAATCTGGTTCATCTCATGTATCAATAATGAAATCATTGTGGCTTTCGTCACTACAACAAATGTGACTAGACCCCATTAGCCATCACATCAATACAGTCAATGACGTAGGTCAATATGGATAAACAACATGAAAATTACATGCAATGTGATCTCAATCATATCTATTTTCAATTGGTCCAACTTAAGTCTTTAGCGAGATCAATCTTAAGTCCTTAAGTACAATTTAAATATTGCACTTAAACGAACAAGTTTCATAATAAACTTATAAGTTGTAATCTTTATTTATGTAAAAAATCAAATACATGAATTTTGAATCCAAACATAGAACATAAAGACTCCTACTAAACCAAGGCAACAACTGAAACATCATCATACGAGCAACATATATGCTCACATTTTAAGAGTCAACCATTAATTAGTAGGTCAGCTAGCATACTATCTTTTCCTATATGTTCTACAAATATCTTTATTTTTCTTAATTCTTTCTTAAACAACCATAAACTTTATGTCAATAACCTCTGACCTGGTTGAACTCCTCTTATTGTTAGAGTATAATACTATTGAGTTATTGTCACAATAAATACTTAATGGCCTCTTAATGTTTGTAACAACAGGAAAACCAATGAAAAAAATTATAAATTATATCACATGGTTTGATGTCTCAAAACAAGATATTAACTCCATCATCATGTTTAAAGATGCATCCTAATAATGTGGAGTCTCTTCTAGTTAGACATCCCACAAAATCGGAATAAGAATACCTTATGATTTCTAAACTTCTAGACTTCCGATCTGTAAGCATGTAGTTTCTTATTTTCTTTAAATAGCACATCATGCACTTGACTAATTTCTAGTGTTGCATACCATGATTACTCACATATCTCCCTAGGACTCCCACTAAAAAAAAGTTATTTAGGATGAAAACAAACTTAAACATACATAAGACTCCCTACAGCTAAAGCACAAGAAATCATTTGAATCTATTCTTTTTCAAGATTACTAATGGGGCATTGTTTAAGACTAACTTGTCTCCTTTACCAACATGTGTATCTTTTGGTTTATTATCTTTCATGTTGAATATATCCAAAACTGTATTATGATTAGAAAGTTTTCATCAACATATATAATATCAAAAAGACACTTTTACTCCCATTGAAATTTTGGTATATGCAACCATCAATTGAAATTGCCTCAAAACCATAAGAGGTAATAACTTGATGAAATTTGTAATACCATTGACGGGAAACCTATTTAAAGTAGATGAATTCTGTTAGTTTGCACACCATAAACTTTAAATCACCTTAACAAAGTTTTCTAGTTGCACCTTATTGTTTCATCAATGTTGTTATTTAGAAACATAGTCTTTACATTCATCTAATGCAACTCTAAATCAAAATGAGTTATGAATGTCATTATAGTCTTAAGAGAATCTTTCTATGAAACTAGGAAAAAGTCTCTTTATATTCATTACCTTCCTTTTAAGTAAAGTCTTTGGCAATAAGACGAGTTTTATATATCTCAATATTACCCTTTGAATCCCTTTAAATTATAGATATTTTTTTACAACTTATAGGATTCGCACCTTCAGGTAATTTGACAATATGCTAGAAAGTCATTGTTAACCATTAATTTTATCACATAACTAATAGCAATATTCCATTTTTTAAGGGTTAGAGCATCCTATGACTTGACTAAAGATTATTAGATCTTCCTCAATCAACCTAATGTCATATTCATGTTCTTAAAGAGATGCCCCATAATAATCCAAAGTTGCATTTCTCCTTTTTTCTAGTGGATCATCTAAATGACACTTCTTAAGGCTATTGAGTTTGAACTAAGGTGGTGCTTGTAGAGGAACCTTAGTGTTGTCTTATCCTTGAATGATGTCAAGAATAACATCATTATTAATTATTATATATGTTTCTTGAACAATGGTAAGTACAAAAACTTATCCATTGTCAATAACAGGTTATTCTTTAAGGACAACACTCCTTATGTTTTCTTCCCCTCCAAACTCAATTTCCTCAAGGAATTTTGCATTTCCGTCTCAAAGAAGGATTTTTAGCGGGATTGTAAAACTTACACTCGCAAGAGCGTTTAATGTAACCAACAAAGTAGTAATTATATCTTTAAGTCTAGCTTACCTTAATGCGACCTATAAGGCCTTGCTTCGGCTAGACATTCCCAAATGTGCATGTGCCTAATGATCGACTTATTCCCAGTCCATAGCTCATTAGGGACTTTAGCAACTACTTTAATTGGTACCTTGTTGAGGATATAAACTGTGATCTTTAATGCCTTTTTCCCAAAGTGACATTGGTAGAGAAAAATCATATTTCTTATCATATCCTTAAGAGTCCAGTTTTTTCATTTTGCAACTTTGTTCATGCTAGGTTTATCAAACATTTTATATTGCATAACAATTTCCCTTATTGAAGAAAGAGAAAAAAATGTGAAGAGTTCTAGACGTTGCTCACCTTATTTGTCATATCTACCGTAGTATTCACTGTCACAATCAGATTTGACAACCTTAATTTTCTTTCCTAATTTAAGTTCAACTTCAACTTTGAAAGACTTGAAAACATCTATTGACTGAGACTTCTCATCAATTAAAGAAAAATTAATTGTCTATGAACATAATAAAATACATTTGTCCATTCTATGTGTCAGACCCTAATTTCATCCGGGGACTATTATTCACTAATGTTTTGGTTATCGCTAGTCGAACTGCGTTGTTCGACACCAGTTACCACACAAGACGAAAGATCATTCAATTTTTTGATCAAGAATAAGAAAGATACCAAAAACGAGGGGCAAAAGGATCTTTTTATTGAGTTTCCTAGACCCCAACTCCCTCAGGCTAGCCTTTGGCTCGCCTGGGCCCTCAAATGACTTCAGGCTGAAGGAACTAGCTCGCCTGGGTGAGCCAGTTACTTCAGGAGTAAGTCTCAGCTCGCTTGGGCGAGCTCCCATGGTCCCAAGTGCCTTTGTTTCTATAAATAGGTGTGAAATGGAGCTGAGGAAGGGGTTCCAGCATTGAGGAGTGATGGAAGTTGAGAGAAATAAGGGAGAAGAAGAAGAAAGAAGAGGAAACAAAGTCGAGGCACTATCAAATCGTGACTGTGATCAATCTCTACATCATTCTTGGTTCGGTGGTCTTCGTACGACCATCAGTTAGTTTTGTTATTTTAAGATTTGAATGTGATCTATGCACCTTAAGGGGTCCCCTTTGTTGTTTTGTGCATATTCATCTCATCCTTCAATCATCCGTAATCTTTTTTCTTTTGTAAAGTTTAATCTTAACCGATCATTAGCACCGTAAAGTTGTCTTTTAAAGTCATTGGAAGTTAATAAAACCAACGCATAACTGATTTTATCTCCATCAAAGTCAGTTGAAATTGTTCAAGGTCCAACGCCTTAACAACCCTCTTTTTTTCTTATTAATTAAAAAATAATCTTTCAAAAGCATAAAAAAAATTTGACACATAAACTTTCTCATTTTAAAGAACTACGTAGGTCTGAATTCCTTATCGCACCTAAGGATACGTAGGAGCAAGGACAACACCCTTGTCGACCAAAAAAAAAGAAAAAATATAAAAAGTAAAAATACACAATTTTGAAGTCATGTTTTGCATACTCGATCAAAGGTTGTCGTCCCTTGTGACGGGCATGTGAGGTGCTAATACCTTTCCCATGCGTAAACAACTCTCAAACCCTTATTTTCAAAATTCGCAGACCTTCTTTTTGCTTTTTTCTAACATTTTCCTCGAATAAATATTGGTGGCGACTCCTACGCATTTTCCTTGGTTGAAGACGCACCTTTGGCATTTCACCTCGCTCTCCCGCCGAAGGGTAGGCTGCAACACATGTTATGTTGCCTTTGTCTATGCAATGTTCTGTTACTTGTGGTAGTATGAATAGACCTTTGTGGTGAGAGAAATCTTTGACGTCATAGGAAGCAATACCTTGTCGATGTGGAGGCAAGATGTTGGTGGTCTTGTGCGAAGTAGGGAAGTAGATAAAAGCATCTCAGGTTTGATTTCAACCCGATTAAAGGTTTTGACACTCATGTAGTGGTGCTTCTTTGTGGAGCTTCTCCTCTTATGCTTATGAGGAGTTAGTGTGATTTGCACCTGGTTGAAGGTCTTTTCAACCAGTCTGGTGATAAGTCGTCTTGGCCTATAGAGCTTCTCCCTTGATGATTGTGAGGAGTTGGTATGACTTTCCCTCAATTGAAGGTCTTGTCAACCATTATGGTGGTAGTTAGTCCTCTGGAACTTGGACTTTTAACTGTGGTTGTCGTGGTTCATAAGGAGTAAGTTGACCAATGGGGTGTCTTGGGTTTTGAAAGAGTGCTTACCAAGGGTGAACCTTGGGTTTTTTATGTTCTTGTATTCCTGCACAGATAAGAGTTAAGAATAGGAAAGATTGCCATGGGTAGACCTTGTGTACCTTGAGTTCCTGTGGAGATGGAACTTAGCAAAAGAAGGGCTTACCAAGGATGAACCTTAGGTTTAACAAGCCTTGGACCGGGGACATGTTTGCCTTGGGTTTTGAAAAGCCTGTAGAGTTGCGTTGAGGCTTACCAAGGACGGGCCTTGAGTTTTGTCAACTTGTGAAACTCACCAAGGGTGGACCTTGGTTTTGGCAAACCTTTGGAAAATCGACCAATGACGTGTCCATCCTGGATTTTGGCAAGACTCACCAAGGGCGGATCTTGGGTTTTCAAGCCCTTGGAGAACCGAGACTCACCAAGGACAAACCTTGAGTTTGACGAGCCTGGTGTATGTAGCGCATGCGCTGTGCTCTTGCATACGTGTCACTTTATGGAGTGACATGTACTGGAGACGTGGTGTCATTCTCTTGCATACGGTTACTCGTGGAGTGACACGTACTGGAGACGTAGAGTCATGCTATTGCATACGTGTCACTCGTGGAGTGACACGTATTGGAGACGTGGTGTCATTCTCTTGCTACGTGTCACTCGTGGAGTGACACGTATTGGAGACGTGGAGCCGTGCTACGAGTGACATGTACTAGAGACGTGGAGACGTGGAGTCGTGGAGTAACACGTACTGGAGACACATACTCAAGACATAATGCCATGCTCTTTCATATATGTTACTCGTGGAGTACACGTACTGGAGACATATTTTGTGCTCTTACATGCATGTCACTCATGGAGAGACACATACTGAAGATGTAATGTCATGTTCTTGCATATGTGTTACTCGTGAAATGATACATACTAAAAACGTAATGTTGTGCTCTTGAATACGTGTCATTTATGGAGTGACACGTACTGAAGAAGACGTAATAGTATTCTCTTACATTCACCAATGCTCTTACCATTCTAACATTGACTTTTATAAATCCTATTTTTGCAACCCAAAAAAAAAGTATCGTGTAGGTACGATGTAATGACTTAAGGAATTTGCTCATTATGACCATTACGTGTTGGGAGGACTTGCCTCACCTATAATTTTCGACCCAGCACACTGTTTCAAGTATGTTGGAAACATCTTTCTGTTGAATCCACGACAAATCTTCTTGGTTTAGAATGAATGTTATGTGAGCCAAAAGGTGACAAGGATGCCATTTTCGCCGATATACGTAAATAATACTACATATATGACCATAATAAATTATTGATAAGTGAATAAACAATAACAAGATCCCAACAAAGAAATAAAAATTACAAGCATAAATAAATGATAAATATTGCCATAGTAAATAAACACCATAATCGAAACACTATAATTTCACAACATTCATACCATAAATGTAAATAACGCTATGCTTCAAGTGCTCGTGAATTTTCAAATAGATATTTTTAATTTAATTTCACAACAATCATACAATTCAATCAAGAAATTGAATCTCTCCCAATATACTTAAAAAAGTTCTGTCATCTATCAATTATGATGGATCTATAAACTAAACAAATCATGTTACTTATAATCTTCCTATTTATGTGATACGAAAAGAGAGCCATAGTAAGAGCTTAACATAAAGCATAGGCATCACGTATGGTATGTAGATTAGTTGGAGGCGTCAAGTGATATCCAGTGATTAAAAAAATAGTATGTGTTTAATACGGTTTTCGTCAAGAAAATAATTCTTATGGGATAGTAATAACAATAGTTAGTATGGATGTTTAGAATCGACCCAATCCGAGCATAAAATAAAAAATTGATTCAAAAATAAAAAACGATGTTTGTTTGGTTTGATTTTTTTAAATTTTTTAAATCATGTAATTTGATTTGGTTTGTGATTTGACAGGTAAAAATCAAATCAAGTTAAAGTGATTCCATTAATATATTATAGGTTCATACAACCGCGGTCATGTTAAACGACAAATACTCAGAACTAAAAGTCTAACACGCTCAACTCAATGAAAAAAAATTGAATGTTGTTATATTATTTTTTAAAAGTTTATTCATTTAAACTTATTAAGTTAAATGATTTTATTATTTAAGTTAAATAATTACTTTTAAGTTAAATTATTATTATTAAAAGGAGAGGGTTGTGTTAGGCTTTCGATAGCCAACGTTAAACTTTGTCGAATCTCTATGACATGGATCAATTACGTAATAATGTGAATGTTAGGTCGTTGCCCGGAAGCAACGCGCTGTATGGCTCGAGTACAGTGTTAAAAGAGCAAGGGCCGCTGCATCGCCGCCCGGATGTAGTGAAAAGTAAGCAAGGGTTCCCACATTTTCGTGAAGGGGTGTGGGTAAAGAAGCTAGTTCATGACAGGAGGATTCGCTTTGGTACATGGAATATAGGCACACTTACTGGAAAATCTATGGAAATAGTGGATGTTATGGTGAGGAGGAAGATCAATTTTATGTGCCTATAAGAAACTAAGTGGACAGGTGAAAAAGCGAAAGAATTAGACAACTCGGGATTTAAGCTGTGGTATACGGGAAAAATCAGATCAAGAAATGGGGTAGGGATTATTGTGGACAAGGAGTGGAAGAAGGATGTCGTGGATGTAAGAAGAGTAGGAGATCGTATCATAGTCTTAAAATTGGTAGTGGGACAGGACACCTTTAATGTTATTAGTGGGTACGCACCTCAGGTTGGGTTAGCAGAACACTTTAAGGTAAAATTTTGGGAGGATCTAGAAGGGGTACTTCAGGATATACCCCAAGGAGAGAAAGTTTTCCTAGGAGGGGATCTCAATGGACATGTAGGTAGCGTGGCTAGAGGTTTTGAGGGGGTGCATGGGGGTTTTGGCCTAGGGGAGATGAATGGGGAGGGTAAATCCATCTTGGAGTTTTCGGAGGCTTTGGATCTTTCTATAGCCAATACATGGTTTAAGAAAAGAGAGGAACATCTTATCACTTACAAAAGTGGAGGGACATGTTCTCAGATAGATTTCTTCCTTATCAGGAAGTATGATAGGAAGTATTGCTTGAACTGTAAAGTTATCCCGGGAGAGAGCTTGACTACCCAACATAGAGTTTTGGTTATGGATGTAAGAATTAGAGATAGGGCAAAGAGAAGAAGTCCTCTGGTAGCACCAAGGATCAAATGGTGGCACTTGAAGGGGGAGAAACAAGGAATCTTCCAACAAAAGATATGGGAGGGTTGGTGTGGACAATCACAAGGAAGTGCAAATGATATGTGGAACAAGATGTCCCAAGAGATTATTAAAGTGGCTAAAGAGACGTTGGGTGAATCTAGAGGTTTTGGACCTAGGGGTAAAGAATCGTGGTGGTGGAATGAAAATGTTCAGAGCAAAGTTAGAGTAAAAAAGGAGTGTTTCAAGGAGTGGTCTAGGTGTAGAAATTCTGAAACTTGGGATAAGTATAAGATAGCTAGAAATGAAACCAAAAAGGCGGTGAGTGAGGCAAGAGCCCAAGCTTTTGACGGACTATACCAAGCTCTAGGAACCAGGGACGGAGAAAGATCTATATATAGGCTTGCTAAGGGTAGAGAGAGGAAGACTAGAGATTTGGATCAAGTAAAGTGTGTTAAGGATGAAGAAGGCAAAGTCTTAGTGCATGAAAAAGATATCAAGGAAAGGTGGAAGGTGTATTTCCACAACTTATTTAATGATGGATATGGATATGACTCTAGCAGTCTAGACACAAGAGAAGAGGACCGGAACTATAAGTACTATCGTCGGATTCAGAAACAGGAAGTAAAGGAAGCGTTGAAAAGAATGAGTAATGGTAAGGCGGTGGGGCCAGACAACATACCTATTGAAGTGTGGAAAACTCTTGGAGATAGAGGTCTTGAGTGGCTCACCGAACTCTTTAACGAAATTATGAGGTCAAAACGCATGCCGGAGGAATGGAGGAGAAGCACGTTAGTGCCAATCTATAAGAACAAGGGGGATATACAAAATTGTGCAAATTATAGGGGAATCAAGCTCATGAGTCATACCATGAAATTATGGGAAAGAGTGATCGAACGGAGATTAAGAAAGGAGACTCAAGTTACTGAGAATCAATTTGGTTTCATGCCGGGAAGGTCGACCATGGAAGCGATTTATTTATTACGGCGGGTGATGGAGCAATATCGCATGGCCCAACAAGACTTGCACTTGATTTTTATTGACTTGGAGAAAGCGTATGATAGAGTGCCTAGAGAGATTTTGTGGAAAGCTCTAGAGAAGAAAGGGGTTAGGGTTGCATATATTCGAGCTATCCAAGATATGTATGATAGGGTATCGACTAGTGTTAGGACACAGGGTGGAGAGTCAGACGATTTTCCCATCACAATTGGTTTACATCAAGGGTCAACCCTTAGCCCCTACCTTTTTACCTTAATTCTGGATGTCCTCACGGAACAAATCCAAGAGATAGCGCCGAGATGCATGCTTTTTGCAGATGACATAGTCCTCCTTGGAGAGTCGAGGGAGGAGTTGAATGAGAGGTTAGAAACTTGGAGACGAGCTCTAGAAACACATGGCTTTCGCCTAAGCAGAAGCAAATCGGAGTATATGGAATGTAAGTTCAACAAAAGAAGGAGGGTTTCTAACTCAGAGGTGAAAATAGGAGACCATATTATCCCTCAAGTCACACGGTTTAAATATCTTGGGTCTGTAATACAGGATGATGGGGAAATTGAAGGGGATGTGAATCATTGCATTCAAGCAGGATGGATGAAATGGAGAAAAGCATCGGGAGTGTTATGTGATGCAAAGGTACCGATCAAGCTAAAGGGAAAGTTTTATCGGACTGCGGTAAGACCGGCGATTTTGTACGGAACAGAATGTTGGGCGGTCAAGAGCCAACATGAGAATAAAGTAGGTGTAGTGGAGATGAGGATGTTGCGGTGGATGTGTGGTAAGACTCGACAGGATAAAATTAGAAACGAAGCTATTAGAGAGAGGGTTGGAGTAGCGCCTATTGTAGAGAAGATGGTGGAAAATAGACTTAGGTGGTTTGGGCATGTAGAGAGAAGACCGGTAGACTCTGTAGTGAGGAGAGTAGACCAGATGGAGAGAAGACAAACAATTCGAGGCAGAGAAAGACCCAAAAAGACTATAAGAGAGGTTATAAAAAAGGATCTCGAAATTAATGGTTTGGATAGAAGTATGGTACTTGATAGAACATTATGGCGGAAGTTGATCCATGTAGCCGACCCCACCTAGTGGGATAAGGCGTTGTTGTTGTTGTTGTATTATTATTAAACTTAAAAATAATAATTATTTTATTTTAAGTTCAATTGATGAAATTTTTACTATTCATTTATATCGTTAATGATTAAATTAGTTATAATTTAAGTTTTATTCAATTAATAATATTTTTTAATACTTACTAACACAATTTTTTAAATTATAAAAATCAATTAAAAAAAATATTTGATTTGATTAAAATTTCATAAATAATTTAATTCAAACCACACCAACTAATTTGTTGTTTGATTGAAAGTAATTTTAATCTAAGGTTGAGTAAGGTTGGGGAGAGGTGACCGGTGATGCGCACGCAGGCAGAGTCGCCAATGAAACATAGTTACGTGGCGAAATGTCACGTCGAAGTGAAAATGAGTGACTGACGTCTACAAATACGGCCTATACATGACTACTGTTATTATGAGCACACCTTAACCTTGTCAAATCCATTCAGAGCACTTGCCATTTACACGCACACAACTCTCTTTCACTCTTCCCTCTCTCCTTTCCCCCACCTTTTATTGGAAAAGAAAAAACAAGCTCTAGTCGCTTTCTCTCCCCCTTCTGCCTCATCAACCCTTCCTTCTCAGTTCTCAGTTCACAGTTCAGAGTTCTGCTTACACCAAATCTTCTTCTTGTTGGATTCTTCAAAAGAAACCTGCATGGTTTGCACTCTATCTGTGCTAGATCTTCTTTTTTTTTTCTTTTGTTTCAGTGGAGAGCATATATATATATATACAGCTAGCTACGGATGGAGGATATTTACAAGATGAATCCTCTTCTTTCATGTTCCGGCGGGGATGTTGTTAGGGAAGTTAACGTTAATTCCGCTACTGGTGCTTCTGAATTGAATCTTGGACTGGTGGCTAACAACTTCTTTTCGGATATTTCGGATCGGTTCATCAAGTCCCAGATCGCCACTCACCCTCTCTATCCAAATCTAGTATCCGCTTACATAGAATGCCGAAAGGTTTTGGTTTTGCCGCACCAGCTGCCATATTAATTATTTTTTGTTAGTTTGTTAGTTTTTGTTAGCTGGAATTCCAACACCTATCCCTTCCTCCTTTCACCCGCTGACATAATATTACCTTTTGTTGTTTTTTTTTTAATTAATTGGCTTTCTTCTCTTCTATTTATGCATTTTTTTATTATTATTGGAAGGTTGGAGCACCACCAGAACTGGCTTCACTTCTTGAAGAAATAGCCCGTGAAAGCTACCCAACGGATGCTCTTCGTGAGATAGGAGATGATCCTGAACTTGACGAATTCATGGTATTCCTTTGTTTTTTAATCTGAAACTGTTTTGCTTAAATTGAATAAGATTGATAGACTTGTATGTAGATATTTGAAATGAATATTTTAATTGTTGTAATGCTCGCATGTCAGGAGTCATACTGCGAAGTTCTTCATAGATACAAGCAGGAGTTGTCGAAGCCATTCAACGAAGCGACCTTGTTTTTGTGCAGTATCGAATCACAACTCAGCAATCTTTGCAAGGGAACACTGACAATGCCATTGGATAACAACCACTCAGGTAAAAGACTTGATTTCGTAAACAACTCAAGATTCATGTTTATTCTGCGAAGCTCGACTCGTCGTGTAAAAATGGCGTTGTGCCTTAAGGATCTGGGATATGGACTTTTTCCTTTATTATTTTGTTTTTAGGTGAGGACGAAACAATTGCCCTCTTTTGTACGTTGAAGATGGAAACGGGTTTTGTCTTATTTAATCAATTTTAAATAAATTAATAAATTAAATATTTACAATGAAGCCCACGTTACGACCATCTGACTTCTGTTAAATTGGATTCTCCCAATACACGTTCCAAAAATAAATAATAGTTAATTTACGGCAGTGTGCTTTTTTTTTTTTCTTCAGCTTAGTGTGTATTGGTCATGTGTGGAGTGTGCTTGCGTGTATAAATGACTAAGTTACTTATAAGAATAAGAAAATATGTACATACATGCAATTGCACACTCAAAAAAGAAAGGAAAAATGGAAATTTTTTGCTGCTGAATTTAGAATTGGGATATGGAAAGAAAGAGAGAAATGATGAAGAGGAAAAAGTGATATATGTGATGTGAAGAAAGTTAAGAAGAAAATGTGATAAAAATTGATATAGAACAGAAAAGGAGTGCATGGATATAATATAAATAATACTAATAAAAAAATAATGAGGTTCATTGATGTCTTCATAACTTTTAACAGTAGTCTAATGTTCAAGTGTCAGTCTCTATCTTGCTTTTGTTAGTAACCTGGATTCAGTAATTAAAATCTTGTGATTATCTGGATTCAGTATTAAGTCTTGTGATAGTCAAAGTCGTCTCTAGCATTTACTTACTAGTAGTTTCAATGCACTACCATCTTGATTTAGTTCACGGAGGTGGCCCTAGTATTTGACTGTGTGTGTATTTCAACATTAGATAGGGAAGAAGTTTATAGATTGTTATTTTGTTACTTGCAAATTGCAATGCTGCTGCTGTTAGGTTTGAACAGATGTCCATTATGTGGTTTTAAATCAATGTTGACTGTTTTATAGTATATCAGGAATTTATAAATGCTCCAAATAATCCCTTGCCCAGTTGTTAACATTTACTGCTTATCTTTGCTGCATCCTAGCATTAAATCATTTAGTTGAGGTGATAATAATTTCTCGAATAATTCTAGATTACTGTACTAATATCTTCTACTTACTTATTAGATAAAGAAAATATTGAATGTTTTAAGTTTGTAAGACTTGGAATATGGATGCATTTACTTTTACTTTTACTTTTTCTTTTAATAGTTTGGTCGCAAAGTATTATGAAAATTTGTAGGAGGATATACTCTAGCTCTTTTTAGTTTCCTGTCCATGTCTAAGCTGCATTATCTTTTCAATTTCAATATTGAATTTGTGGAAAATAGAAGTTGTTTGATTGGCTTCGGGAGCCCTGGCATATATGTTATGAAATGGAAATGTTTTAAGTTTTTGGGTGGTGCAATATGTTGGCATAGTTACCTGAAAATCTAAGGTGAACTTTACATCTTGTTTGTATATATAGAGTATAAGGCCATCAGCATTGCGCTTTTTCGTACGTGAAAGCGAAAGTGTCATGTTGGATCTTTTGCTATAAATGAGAAGAGTCAGTCTCCAATTGAAAATATTGAAGTGGGGGACCATTTTGATCCGATATCATGAAAGGATGAAAAAAAAGCAACAGAATATGTTCAGAAAGGCCTGACTTCGGCTTTTAATAATTGGTGTATAATTTCTAGTACTGCCACTCAATGATTATAGCAAATTTTTCATGTCATCTTCAAGTTTTCAGTGCAAGCTTTGGTTTTCACCATCAATATTCTTCCTCTGCACTAACCTTGTTTCCCTCCTGTTCTACTTCCCTCCTACTTGACCATTATGAAACATACTATCAACTTTCCATTCAATTAAGCCAGCCTCCTTAAAAACTAGAGAGTTGTTGCTAGTATTTCTCTTTAGGATGAGTGCAAACAATACTCTCCAACACATTCTCTCTTATGGGTTATAATTTTTTTAAAACTACTAAATCATGAGTGAGATTCATTAAATATGGAGTGTGAGTCACATTCTTGTAATATCCATTAAGTTTTAGTCAATAAGAGTATGTGTTAATTAGAAAGAGTGTTGCTAGCACTCTTAAACTAAACCACCCAAGCATATATTGCTTTTTGACTCCCGCGGGTGGCTTAGTGTCCACATTTAATGTTAAACTATGACTCGAACAAGATTTTCTTCGAAGGAGAATACTTTGGGAAGCCAGAAGAAAGAATTATATATTGCTTTTTGACATTACTTACGTTTTCTATGTATGTTTCATGTGCTTTAATTAGTCCCTCGTTTTCCATTTTATGATCCTTTTGTTTTGTGCACAAATTCAAGAAAGACTGCTAAAGTAATTTTAAATTAACATGCTGTTTGGTCAGTCATTCACTAATCACTATCTCTTAAACTGAAAAGTTAGACCATTTGTGTCCTGGAATGTTTAGAACCCTGGTAGTGCTTATTCAGTTATTTGTGGGAAGCATTTTGATTCTCTTTTTTTGCATTTTTGTCAGATGAGGCCGCTGGAACATCAGAGGATGAATTGAGTTGGGAGAAGGTGGAAGCAGTTGAAGGTCACGAATCTTCTGGCCCACGTCCAGGTGATCAAGAGCTTAAAGAAATGCTCCTTCGTAAGTATGGTGGTTATCTTAGCAGCTTGAAAAAGGAATTTCTTAAGAAAAGGAAAAAGGGTAAGCTACCAAAGGATGCAAGGATGGTACTCATGGACTGGTGGAACACCCACTATCGGTGGCCTTATCCTACGGTAATTGAAATTAATATCATCAAGTATATATCTACATAGCTATATAGCATACCTTATATGGTGTATTGTTAACATTATGTGATCTTATTTGAAATATGCCAAAATCAAGCCACGGCCTTGAATATATTTATATATATATGCCCATCAGCAATGATTTGAAATCCATTTTTTTATTATGGTCAAGTAGTGTGTTTGTTATGTTAACACTGCCCAAAACATTCAAATTGCTTATTCCTGAAAATTTGAAACTTGGTAAATTTTGTGGCTGATCTGTATGTTGTAGTGATAGTGATTTTCTTCTGAAGGTAGTCCATCACTGGAGAACTCATGCCTGACATATTTGTACTGCATTCCCCATGCCTTTCCAAAGGGAAAAATGTGTTTTTAATCCCTATATTTTCACTTAAACTTGGTTTTGTTCTTGTACTTCTAAACTCATGAATTTAGTCTTCCAACTTTTGAAAATATATCAATTTAGTCCCTTTTCATGTTTAAACATAACATTCAGTAACCGTTTTTGACTGCTACAAAGTTGGAGGAAACTAATTTCACATATTTTCTTAAGTTATATGACTAAATCAATTTACAAGTATAGGGACCAAAACTAAGTTCGACCGAAACTACAAGGATCAAAAACATTTCTTCCTTTTATATATTTCCTAGTAGAGGATGAACTCTACAAAGTTTTGTATGAACTTCTAAATTTAATGTGCGGTCATGAGTAATTTGATTTGTTAGTAGCAGAAAATGTGGATGAAATTGGGTAATTTAAGTATGCCTACTTCAATTTGCCCATGCAACTTACCATGAGCACTTGTGGCCAATTAATTAATCAAGCACAGTTTCCATTTAAACATTTATTGCTAAATCTTATATAAATGCCTTGCAACAAATCTTTTGTTAGGAGGAGGAGAAAGTGCAGCTATCAGAAATGACTGGACTTGATCAAAAGCAGATCAATAATTGGTTCATCAATCAAAGAAAACGGCATTGGAAACCATCAGAGGACATGCGATTTGCCATTATGGATGGTGTAAGTGGCAGTGGCTTTGGAGGACCTATCTAATATATTTCTGGAGATGGACCGTGTTGATTCCTGCTACTTGTACCTTCCTGCTCGTGTGATGTGTGTATACGTTCTTTTCCACGAGATATGTATTAATTTTTTGAACCTGCATTTGTATGCTAAGTAAATAGGTCCTTCAGCTTATATATATATGCAAGAGTGTAAAAAACCTGTAGCTAATATACGCGACAGTGATAATCGATCAATGCTACTGAATCATTATTTCATGACAATTTACATTATAGTAGTACTATTGCTTATTTTTTTAAATTCGATAATCATTATAATATTAAGACACGGATGGTAATATAGTTATTTTATATTTGCTACTAAAATACGCTTGGAAGTTTTTACTTTCATCTTATCCGTGCATGTTGTTGAACTTTGTATAGCTGTTCCAAATTGATGTTGCGGATGAACATGCAAATGCAATGAAGTGAAAATAATCATCAATGATTTTAGCAACTTGCCAACTTGACCTATTATGGGTGATGTTTCTGCCTGAGGCACAAATGCTCAATTAGTCCTGTCAATTTGTCTTGTCTTATAGTGATATTGATGATAGTGAAAAATTATTTTGTTATAAGATGTTTTTATTTGGAGAAAATCTTGAAGAAAACTTTTACATAGGTATATTGGAATAGAATTTTAAAAGATTATTTTAGTATAAAAAGTCTTATGAAATTTAAAGATTATGTATCAATATTATGAATTATCATATTAATTTAAAAAAATGAAAAAAATATATTGGGGAGGAGTATACATAACATATTTTTATTTCAAAAAAACAAAAAAAAAACATATATGACACACATTTTGAAAAATATTGAAAAGAGAAGAGAGTATATATGATGAGAGAGAGAAAAGAAAGTTTGATAACCAATAGAAAAGAAAAAAAATTCTAGCAAAATCTTAAGGATTTGAATGTGATTGTTTGATAGATATTTTATATTAAAAAGTCTGATAAAATTTATCAAAATCTTTCTTAAAAAATAATCCGTTGAAATTTTTTATATTTTTGGATATCAAAAGAATTTTTATAAGTTAATAAAAAACATCCTAATTCAATACACCCCCTAAGACTTTTAAGATTTTTTAAGGAAGACAACAAAATTCGATGGTATTCAATTAGGATTTTTTCATAACTTATAAAAAGTATGTTGGTATTAAAAAATATACAAATTTCGATAAATTATTTTTTGAGAAGGATTTGATGGATTTCATCAAACATTCTAGTATAAAACATCTATCAAACAATCATACCTAAACCCTTAAAATTTTGTCAGACTTGTTTTTTTATTATTGGTTACTATACTTTCTTTACTCTCTTTAGACACACTCTCATTTATTTAATATTTTTCAAGATGCGCGTGTCATATATATTTTCCTATTCTTTTGAAATAAAAAATGTCAAATATACTCTTCCCCTCGATACTTCTTTTTTGTTTTTAAAATTAAATTAATGTTTATCTTATCTGTTAAAATTAATCATGTTTTTCTTATACTGACTATGTCTATCATTTGTTCAACATAATATTTTCATAATTTTCACTCTTAATTTCATCATTCAGATAACCCAGTAATCCCATACCAATTTTTCACCCTCACTATCCCTTTATAGCATATGTTTATTATTACATCACATTTAAATATGTCATTAGATTCATCATGAAATAATTGTAGTAATTAAAGAAAATCATAAAACCAACATATAATTTAAAATCTATTATTCAAATCCAAAAGTGACAATAAAAAGATGTTATTGCAAGAAATATTAGTATATGAAGATATATAAGTTATAATCAATATAACTATTAAAAGATTAAAAAAATTATATTGGTTTTACTTTTTTTTTATCCAAACATCAACATTTTTTTTTGTTAACTCTTATAATTTTGAATGTGTTTTTAAAAATTCACAAAATCCTTTCAAATCTTATAAATTTATAAAATCCTTTCAAATCCTTTAAATTCTTATAATATAAATTCATTAAAAATCAAACTATCATAAAAGTCTTGTAAAAAAATATGATAAGTCATAATATTCTTACATAATTTTTAAAATTCGCAATACTTTTTTATACTAAAATAGTCTTTTAAAATATTAATCCAATATACCCCCTTAATTAAATATCACGAAACTTATTTGTACCATTTAAAAATCCTGATTGAATATCACAAAATTTTTTTATAAAAAAAATCTTTTAAAATTGGTTGAAATCCTAGTCCAATACACATGTCTTATTTTTCATTCTAAGATATATATTTTTATTGAGACTTTAAATCAAATAATCAATTGTGGGTTCAAGTACTGAGTACCCAGTTGTGTTAAATGCTTGGAGTGAGGATTCTATTGCCCGACCCAGAATGATTTTACCCGGCTCAATGATTGTCTCTAGGTGAAGGATACATGTATTTTAAAAAAATCAATTGTGGGTACTTTTTAATTAATTTGATAGTATTTAACTTTCAATTGAATGACATAGAATTTAGTTAATTTAATTAACCTTTGAAATGTGAGCAAGTTTAGAATTCGATTTGTCAATATCAAATTTGATAGTAATCTTAACATTGCGATTTTGAACAATTATATTAACTTGTACACAACGTTTAACTTTTTCTTTGCCGTGGATGTCAATCGAAATACAAATCCAAAGTACGAGGATTTCTAAGTTATGAATCTAATTTGAATAAGTTCTTAAAGAAACTTTATTTAATTGAACTCTTTGAAACAAGATTAAATGGAAAGCTAATTCCAATGCAAAGAAATTAATTTAGATGAAAGTAAAAGAACTTCAGGTAAAAATGTATAAATTTGAAAGAAAAAATAAAAGTACAAATTGAGTATGATAAATCTCAAACCCAATGCTATAATTGTAAAAAGATTGTCCATTATGCTTTAGAATGTAGATTTACCAAGAATAGAGTTGAGGAGGAGAGTAACTATATGGAGCAAAAAGATGAGAAGTTTGAAACAGTGCTCCTAGCACGTGGAGGCAATGAAGGTAGCCAAGAAAACACATGGTACCTTGACACTGGTGCAAGCAACCATATGTGCGAAAAAAGAAGCATGTTCGTGGATCTTGACGAATCAATAAGTGGCAATGTCTCATTTGGTGATAATTCTAAGACTCATGTAAAAGGCAAAGGTAAGATCTTAATTCGTTTGAAAGATGGAGGACATGAATTCATATCAAATGTTTACTACGTCCCAAATATGAAGAACAATATTTTGAGTTTAGGACAATTACTCAAAAAAAGCTATGATATTCACATGAAAGATTCAAGTCTTTCCATCAGAGATGGGAGAAACAACCTAATCACTAAGGTGTCAATGTCAAGAAATAGGATGTTCTTGTTGAATATCCAGAACGATGTTGCAAAATGTCTTAAAGCTTGCTACATTGATGCATCCTAGCTATGACATCTTCAATTTGGGCACTTAAATTTTGGAGGCTTAAGTTTCCTATTAAAGGAGAAGATGGTAAGAGGACTACCCTCTATTAACTACCCTGATCAACTCTATGAAGGATGTTTACTTGGAAAGCAATTTAGAACGAGTTTTCCAAAGGAGTCAAACTCAAGAGCTAAGAAGCCACTCGAGCTAATACATGCTGACGTCTATGGGCCAATCAAGCCAAGCTTACTAGGTAAAAATAACTATTTCCTTCTTTTCATTGATGATTTTTTAAAGAAAAACATGGGTCTATTTCTTAAAACAAAAATCAGAAGTCTTTTTCACCTTCAAGAAGTTCAAAGCTGTAGTAGAGAAAGAAAGTGGTCGAGAGATCAAAGCCATGAGAACTAACCGAGGAGGAGAATTCACTTCCAAAGAGTTCTGAGAGTTCTGCGAAGAGAATGGTATCAGACGTCCCCTAACTGTTCCAAGACACCCCATAAGAATGGTGTGGCGGAAATAAAAAATAGAACAATCCTTGATGTGGCTCGAAGCATGCTCAAAAGTAAGAAACTGCTAAAAGAATTTTGGGTAGAAGTTGTGGCGTGTGTAGTTTATCTGTCCAATCGATCTCCGACAAGAAGTGTATGGGGAAAGACACCACAAGAAGCATGGAGTGGAAGAAAGCCTTGTATCTCTCACTTAAGGATCTTAGGGAGTATAGCTCATGTTCATGTCTCAGACGAGAGAAGAACAAATTAAACTTAATGACAAGAGTGAGAGATTCATCTTCATCGATTATGATTCAAGTGCAAAAGGGTAGAAGTTGTACAACCCCAACAACAAGAAGATGGTAATCAGTCGAGATGCGGTGTTTGACGAAGAAGGGCAATGGGACTTTGAGACTCATGAAAAGGAATACAACTTTTTTTCCTCAACTTAAAGAAGAGAAGACACCTCAACATGTTCAACAAGAGCTCACCCCATCAACATCAACCACTCACGAAGACACTTTGCCATCTCCTAAGAGTGAAAGGGTTGTGTCACGCACAAGAACCGTCCAAGATCTTTATGATCAAACTGAGAGATTGGATAATATCACACTATTTTGTCTCTTTGCAGACTGTGAACCAGTGGACTTTGAAGAAGTTGTGCAAGATAAAAGAAGGAGAGATGCAATGGACAAAGAAAATAATCCATCAAGAAGAAGAACACATGGGAACTCATCTCCCTTCCAAAAGGGCACAAGGCTATCGGTGTCAAGTGAGTGTATAAAACAAAGAAGAATGTCAAGGGAGAAATTGAAAGATACAAGGCAAGGCTAGTTGCAAAAGGTTACGGTCAAAAGGTTGGGATTAATTATAATGAGGTGTTTGCTCCGGTCGCTCACCTGGAGACCATAAGACTAATACTCTCTCTTACAGCTCAACACAAATGGAGAATTCATCAAATGGACGTGAAGTCTGCCTTCTTAAATGGAGTCCTCGAGGAAGAAGTGTACATCAAGCAACCGTTGAGATACAAGGTGAAAGAAGAAGAAGACAAAGTTATCAAGCTAAAGATGGCGCTTTATGGACTAAAACAAGTTGCTCAAGCAAGAAGACTTTATCAAGTTAAGAAGCTTACTTGGAATGATAAATCAAGTTTAAGAGGGGATGTTGAATAATATAAACTTGACTTAGCTCATTAATCAAGTGTTAGGCCCATTAGTTTGTGCTACTACTCTAAAGAAACTTCTAGAGAAGTGTAAAAATAAGTAAAAGTAATATTTAAGTAAAGAAGTGTGTAAAACTAAGTAGTTGGGAGAAGTGTGTATAACTCTCCCTTGAAATATGTGGAAACTTTCTTGATGTATCTAGAACTTTTCCTCTTAAAAGGGGGAGAGGTTGTCATTTGTAAGGGGATCAAAAGAACCAACGAAGCCAAAACAAAAATATTTCTCAAGAAATAAAAATTAACCTTCTTTCAAATATTCTCTCTTCCTCCATTTCTCTCAAATATTTTGTATAACATTCTCCTTTCCAACAATTGAATCATATCAGAAGATATACAGTAGTATCCAGAATCCTATGGACTCCTTTTATTCTAGATTCCAACTCCTTCTTCCGCCTGAAAATGTTGCCAAAGGTGTCCTTCTTGAACTGGATTGCTTTTTCCTTAACCCCCTTTAATTTGCTGAGAGTATCCCCCTAAACTAGGCCCCAAGTCTGGGATACAAGGTTCCTAATTAAAGTCAGGGTGAGTTGTCCAAGCTGCCTGAAAATGAAAGTTTCCTATCAGTCTGGGATATAATTGACGAATATGTCGTTTCCCATCACGTCCCAACTTGCCTCGTATGTTCCATGCAAGAATATAAATACTATTGAAGCTATTCATAGGAAACAAAACGAGAGTTGGTGAAAAAAAGGGGTAACCCCCCTTACGTGACCATTGCCGAAGTGGACCCCTCCTCGGTCTTTGATGGTGCAACACTTTCTATCATCATATCATTCCCTGATGGTGCATGGGTTATAGTTGCATGTTCGTCAACTAGTGGCATCTTATAATGTGTGTTGGAAATAGGAACAAGTGGGATAGAGGACTTGGTACCATTTTCAAGGTCAAACACATTTTTTTGAGGTTGAATGGAGCTAACCTAGTCAGGTGATGGTGGAGTATCTCCATGTGGGGCCTTCCCTTTAGAGTTAGCACCACGAGTTGATAAAGGGAGCATACTTGAAGAATTTGTTGACCTTGGCCTCTTATTTTGAGAGGAGTAATTACTTGGCCCACTTTTACTAGCAGCACCAAAAGTGATCCCACTCTTAGCAATATTCTTTTTACGATTTTTATGCCTAACCACCATCCAATCACCATGTAACGGCTGTGTATCATCATCATCAGTGCTTTTTTTGGGTAACCGAATTGGTATGATTGACTCTCCATTATTGCATGATTCCATATTAATTGTGTTATCCGAATCAGTTATGGGATTTGCGTAAGGTGATCGACCGTAGCAGCCACATGTAGAACATATACGGTGAAATCCCTCGTACGTACTCAACCTTGTACCAGAAGCCTCTCAGCTAAACACGTCCAACAACCGGCTTTGTTAGATCAATTTCCACATGCTCTCATCTTAATAGAACAAATTCAAGCCCGAGAATCGAATCCACACCATCGTTCTCTCTATCTTCGCCGTCAAGTAGTGATCAAACACCATCCACGATCGAATTTGACCATATAGTAGTCATTGTCAATGTCCAACATGTCATAACCTGCTTTAAGCTTCCACTGCCTCGTCAATCTTTCCTTCGGGATGGGAAAAGTCACCCTTGATCACAAGAGCGTCCAGCCAAGGTGCGCAGATATCTTCGAAGACAGAGTCGTCAATATGCACCATCGTCCGGTGGTTCATTGCTGGAGCCATTGCCATTCATAAAACCCGTAGTGAACTCGTAGCCCTGCGTTGAAGCCATTATTCACTTGGAAATAAATTAAACCTCTTTCGATTAGTGGTGGAGGTTTTAATTGTGGAATTATAGGTTCTAATCTGCGTAATATTATTGTTTTTTGAAATTCAATCTCAGTAATATTATTGTACATAGAAAAATGCGGCAAATCATTTCAAGTCAGCAAGGGTGAATCCTGCTCCCCTTAACTTCTCTCTTAAAAATATTTTCTATATAATAAACGTATAATCTCATAGTTTATTAATTAATTGATGTGTTATACATGTTAAATTTTATTAGTTTTTATTGGTTCTTCCCATGTTTATTTTCGGGACATATCCTTTGTCTTCTTAACCAATCGGTAATAAAAAAGTGATTTTATATTATGAAATCACCGTCAGGGTTTCACACAAGCAACCCCTATTATTGATTTCATGCAACGGAGTGTAGCCAAGTCTTCATTCTAATGATTGACATGCTCCTTTCATGTGACCCATCTACAATCACAAGTAAATATACCCTAAAGACCATGTGTTTAATTTAATTAATTGCTATTTGCAACCATTGTTGTAAAGGAGTGTTTTTGTATACCCCCTCCCCTCCCCACCCTCGAATGAATTTCGTCGCAACCAATTTTTGCTATAAGATTAAGGATACGCTTCAAGCCTACTGAAAAAACCATTTTCACTATATAGTTTCAACCAACTTCTCTTTGTGACTTCATTTTTTTATCCATTGAATCCAAGCGAAGCTATTTAGAGTTTCTTGAAGGCTGAAGGCAACAGATACATTGAACAATAGAATAATTGGTGGGACCTTCTACATTCGCCAATTACAAGAGGTGGAGCACTTATAAAGTCTCCAGGGGTTAGCAATCCCTGTTATATTGAAGCAAAGACATTAAAGAAAAACACCAATAATCGACCTAAAGTTTGAGCAAGTACCAATATATGAACTTAAAAATTTCATCTGTTCAGAATCTTTTAATGTTTCATGGCTCTGAGGTTCAGTAGAATAGGCATTGGATTCTTTCTTTGCTGAGAGATGATTTTGTCAACACTAAAGGCCCTCGGAGCAGCCTGAAATTTTATCAATATATGAACTGCAAATTTTCATCACAGTTCAGAATCTTCATATGTTTCATAGCTCTGACGTTCAGTAGATTCATAGGCATAGGATTCTTCACTGGGAGGTGACTCATAAACACCAGAGCCTTCAGAGCTGTCATAAACAGGAGTTTCCCCAAAAAAGGAGGAACTTTCAGATCGTTTGGATTTTTCATGAACTTCAATTTCTCCTGTCTGAACAAATTGCAACAACAAATGCACTCCATTGACCACATCATAAACCATTAATCCTATTCTACCACCAACCCAACTGCCCAGGTGACTTCCAAGAAGATAGCCAATTCTACCAAGCCTTTGCTCCCCAAGGAACCCTCCAGCATAAGTACCAAACAAAGTACCAGTGCCTCTAAGGAACCCTTCTGTGACAGTACCACCATAGTAAATAGCTTCAAAAAAGTCCCATCCAGAGGAAATGATGGGACCTATAATCCGCTTGGCTTGACGGGAAGCCAATTTTGCTGCCTTCTTACCTTCTTTCTGTGCATGTTTTGCTGAATCTGTTGGGGACATCCCCTGAGTAACAGCATCAACGAGGGCAGACTCAATTGCTTGACTCCTCGCTCTTTCAGCATGAGAAGACCTAATATTGTAAAAATAGAGCTTCACACCTTCCTTGACAGCACATGCTACAGTTCCAGAACCCATATCAAAGCAATTTAAGATTGTAAACTTTCCACTCTGGGATGACCCCTCCTCCCCAACAAGTTCCCTGCATTTTTCAGCTGAAAAGAGCAACTTACATTAGCATAAACAGACACTTGAATTACCAGACGGGGTAATTTCGAGGTTTTCAACAATCAAACATGACAATCTAAGGTAAGAAATGAAAAGGAATAAACCGTCAATTTGGTCCCTTATGTATTACCCTCTCATGTATTACTCATTCAGTCACACTCTTGAATAGTCCGTGAAGTAATAAGAAAACAAGACTATATAACTATACAAGTAATCATTCAAGTATTGAATATCTATCAAATTTAGCCTCTAAGTTGATATATTTTACTAATGTTTTGGGGACCGGTTTTTCAATTTTGAGAGATTACTTAGCATGATTTCTAATACTAGGAGGGATTACTTATATAACTTTTTACTTTGAGGACCATTTAGGAAAGAGGATAATGTTTAGAGGATGAAATTTAGGGCTTTAGATATAATAAAGAGACAGACAAATTAGCGTGAACTAAAATTTTCAGATAGGCTTTGTTGATAAATGTCATGTAATTAAATTTAAATATAAAAGAATTGTAAGGTCAAAACAAGCAGCAGAAAATTAGAAAGATTTGCGATCTGTACCAACCCAGATCTTAAATTTATAGAATAGTTTGAATTTGAATAAAGTAAAGTACCTGTGAAGCTAAGAGCAATGATGGCAACCACGGAGATGAGCAAATGAAGCCTCCTACTCTCGAAATCCATGGCGGTAACAGAAAACCCTAACTAAGCCTCTAGTCTAGATCATAGAGCAACTATCGCGTATAACAGCCAATTTGAATGGTCTTACTTTTAATGCTTGAACAACCGTGTGCCTTCTCCGCGGCCTCTTCACGGCGATGACATTGACCGTTGACCACAATACCCAGAAGAAAACCAACCGTCTAGAAGACTAGAAGGAAGGGCTTTGCTAGGTGCACATATTGCCCAATCCCCAGCATTAAAATAAAATTTCAAAAATATCCTTTTTGTTTTTATAGATTACATAATTGGTATAAGGATTATATCATTCCTAAGTATTTTTTTTAATTTTTCAGTAAATTAATTTTTTTAATAGTAAATATTTTTTATTTATAAAAAATATACATATTAAATAATTAGTATGAGTTATATCAAAATTAATTATCATAAAATTTATTATTTAAATTTACATATATATTAAATATACATTAAAATTTTTAGTGTTATATATAATAATATTATTTATTTTATAATATAATTAGACTATTACTTCAGTTATTTAAAATATTATATTAATAATTTGAAAGTCATATGTTTGACTCTACTTAAATTATTAATTTTAAATTAATTTACTTCTTCATATCCCTTATAAAAAAAGATAAAATGAGAAAATTATAAAATTAATGGGTGTACATAGATGGAGGGAGGAATCATGAACCAGTGGGCCAAACCATTATAGACCAAAAACAAATGGGCAATTGCTATTTCCACTCCCCCTTCATAGTGATACACTCCTTTTTAATACACACCCCTGATAGTGGGAAGAAGGATTCTCCCGGCCACACCTCCCTCTCTGTACGTGGCTTGATCAAACCAAGTTCACACAAAGGCAAACACCATAATATTGTCACTTCTCCTCCCCGGGAGCAAAGGTTGAAATTTAAAGGGATGACGACAACAGTGAGCCTGAACAAACAAAAGGGAATACGCCATCTATTGCCAAACACTTTACATATTATTAGCCCGCATACCCAAAAACTGCAAAAGCAAAATCTGAACAAAATTAAGAATATGCAGTTGAAGTTTCACGTTGCCCATTTGATAAATCAAGAATCTGACCATAAACCATCACAAACAAGACCTTCTTACCATGAATCAACAATAACAAACATATAGAGTTTTCTCCCATCAGTAGCAATTGTTGGTTGTATAATTTTAGGAGAGCCTATTGGATTAGGATTTTAAAAAAATTTTAAATTTTTTTATATAAAAAAGTCATGTGATATTTAATCAGGATACTTTACGGTATTTAATTAAAACTTTTAAAATTTTGTTAACAAGAATAATAAAATCCAGTAATATTCAGTTAAATTTTTTTTATAACTTATAAAAAGTCTTTTGGAATTCAAAAATATATATATTTCAAATATTTTTTTTTAAAAAAGGACTTCATCATACTTTTTAATATAAAATATTTATCAAACAATTTCATCCAAATCCTTAAAATTCTACTAGTTATTAAACTTTCTTTTTTCTCATCACACATATTATTTTAAGATTCTACTAGTTATCAAACTTTCTTTTCTCTCATTATATATATATATTATCTTTTCTCTTTAATCTTCTTCCATATGCATGTGTCATATATGTTTCTCATATTCCTTTGTAATAAAAAATATCAAATATATTTCTTCTCTCCGAACTTTCTCATTTGTTTTCTAAATTAATGTTTGTTTTATGGGTTAAGGCTAACCATGCTTACCTTATATTGACTATATTCATCACATGCTCAATGTAATATTTTTATAACTGTGACTCTTAATTTTGTTATCCATATAACTTAGTAAGCTTCCTACAAATTTTTCACCTTCACCACTCTCTTCTATCCCATTTAAATATATCATTAAATTTATCATGAAATTATTTTATTAATTAAAAAAATTAACATATAATTTTAAAAGAATAAGAAAATATTATTGGAATAATGGTTAGTATAGGAAGACATAAAACTATAATCAATTTTGCTATTAAAAGATTTAAAAAATTATATTGGTTTTATTTTTTTATTTATTTTTATCAAAATCTCATCATTTTTTATTATTTTTTTACTAACTCTTGTAATTTTGAATGTATTTTTAAAAATTCATAAAATTCTTTTAAATCTTATAAATCTATAAAGTTCTTTCAAATCCTATAAATTCTTATGATACAAATCTATTAAAATCTAAACTATCATAAAAATTTTATAAAAAAATCTAATAAGCGATAATATTCTCACATAATCTTTAAAACTCACGGGATTTTCTTATAGTAAAATAATCTTTTAAATTCAATATCTTTGTTTAAAAATTGATACCAGTACTGCATAATTGTGACAGAACCAGTTTACCAAGATAATATATATCCATCTAAAACAACTTTGCACATCACATGTTTGACAAAAAAAACCTGGCTCAAACATGTGACTCTTGGGACAAGAGGCAAAGAGGGTTGATAGGTTGAATGATGATAATGTCATGGTAGAGTGAAATTGAGAATAGCTACAACAGCCAATGTTGAAAAGACAAAGTTCAGTTCATTCAACCCAATATTAGGTCTTGAAGCCTCACAAAGATTGAAACAGCGCAGCGTGGACGTAGTAAAGAGACTAGAGCGAAAAGGGGGAGTGGATTTGTCAGGTTATTTTTTGAAATAAAAATTAGAAGGGAAGTGTAGTAGCAAAAAGAGGGAGTGGATATTGGAACTCCCAACAAATGCTGCAAATGTGGTGTGGGCACGGTCTAAAATGGCTTTTACTTCCCTTACCCACAAATTTTCATCCTACACCCCTTTTAATTTTCATAATTTCCAACAATTCCTTCTTTGTTTGTTTATATTTTTTTCGATATCATAATATTACCAGATCAAGGAAACTTTCCGAAATGCAAATAGGGTGTGATTTTACGGATTAAGTCAAATTAATATTCTCGATTAAGTTTTCCGGAACACACAAATTGCAATATGCAAAACATAATTTGGATAATGAGTTGAATGTTGCGTATTACTCAATCTGTAAATACACACTTTTTTTAATACATTTAGGATTAGTTATTCCATAATATATAGTATTATATTTTGGATTACTAATTCTAAAAGGGTTTATTTAACTTTCGAGAAGGTTTAGCTAAATAGGTCACTTCATTAGATTTAATAGACTTTTTTTTAAGATTTATTGACCTAGCTTATTTGACTAAAAAATGTTTTTAGAAAAGCTTATATCTAATCTTTATTATAATGATCTAAAATGATGCAGACCCACCATAATGAATTAAATATTAAACTATATTATTCATGAAAATGCTACTCATTTTTATATTATTTAATAAGAGAATGCTAGTGACACTTTTTAAATATTTTTTTACGATTGATTAAAATTTGTTAAAAATTATCTATTTTAATAGGTTTTATTTTTCATTTAATGATTCTCTCTTTATTTATTTAGGAGTATGAGTATGACCCACCAAATTTGGTGATACTTTTCAATACATCAACTAATTATGAGGAGAGGGTGAAAAAGAATATTAAAGAGAATTAAAGAATATTGTTAGCATTTCTATTGTAATTCGTTATTCTTGACAAAATTTATGTCATAATTAAGTCCACAAAACCACACATTCCTAAACATGAAAAAAAAACAAATTTTCAAATTTAATTTTAAACAGACAACAATTGAAGCTTGATTTTTTTTTGGTGTATAAATGAAATATATAATATATACATGTGAAATATACAATTTTTTTTTATCTAATCTATAAATTATAATATTTTTTTAGAATAATCTAATTTTATATCTTATTATTCAAGACATTAAATATGTTTAAAATATACATAATAAGCTGATAACTTCACCAACAGAGTTTTATTTTACGTTTCTTAACCCAGTTTTATTTTACTAATAACAGAGGACTAAACAGTACTTCCGCTGCAAGAAAAGGTTAGTTTGGTAAATAGGGTAGACGAGGGTTTATGAAGGGCTTTAACAAATCTGGAAGCACGAACACAACACAGCTCAGCCCTCTCCGCGCGCACAATCTTTTCTAATCCAATACTTAATTTCTATACCTCGCTAGGGCATAAACCAACCTTCAATTCTGAAAATCCCATTGCCAATGTTGAAGCTCATTGCATCCTCGCGCATCCACCGGGTGCACCCCACGGTGCTCCGTCCCGCACACCATTCCGCCTCGCCGCTGCTCAGAGTGCTGAGTTCTCTCGGCGGGTTAAGCTGGAGAAACGCTAATGTTGGAGGCAGGTATTTTTTCTGTTCCGATTCCAGCGACGGCTCCGATCACGTCGTTGACGCCGGAGTCCAGGCCGCCGAGGAGTCCGAGTCAAAGGCCTCCGCTATCGTTCCCACATATCCCAGACCCGAAGATTATCTCACTGTTAGTTTCGGATTCTACTCGTTACTGTTATTAGTTGCTGGATGGGGCGAGCAAATTGTGATTTGTGGCAAAATTTAATAAGCTAATATTAACTTATGGGAGAAGCTTAATTCACTTTACCTTCTTGTTTTCTTCCCTTATAAACACTCATGGAAAAGTTTGACCTAACATGACAAGGATTTGCTCTTTGTATGTGTTTTAATTTGTGAAGTGTAGCAAAAACTGTTAGTTTATCGTTGTCTGAAGTCTGAAATCAACAGTTGTTTTAGGCTTTGGGGATAGGGATTTTATTTACTGAGCCAAATATAGTGTTTTTCCTTCAGCTAATATGTTAACATCCTTGAGTTTTTCTGCTCCTCATTGCCTTGATATGATCTTCTTGGAAATGTTGGCTCTTATTCGATTAGAGGGTGATATTTTTTTGTTAACCTGTCCTTGTTATACTACTTCATGTCTAGGCTATTCTCAGTTGTGTTTCGGGGTGCATCATGTGATTCACACACCCCAACGTGGAAATAAATCGAGGACTGTTTCGTACAGTTTTTCCAGTATTTGTTATTTAGATATGTTTTGTAAAACAAAATAATTGGAGCTTGTGATGAAGTCTCTTTTCTACATTGTTTTATTTTCAGTTTTCTTGATAACTCATACATGATATTCTGGATGCTTATTTTTTCTCCTTACCTTTGGAACAGGTTTTGGCATTACCATTGATACACAGACCACTTTTCCCAGGATTTTACATGCCAGTCTTTGTTAAGGTATGGTGAGTTGTCTGGAGTGAGGAGTTAAACATATTTCTTTGCTTTTTACATGCTTCTGGATTAACCTTTATGGCTTATGCAAATTGTAATCTATGATCAGTGCATGTATGTGGCAAGGACTTGGCTGAATGTAACTTGAAACTCAAATGTATGGTTATCCAGATTCTAATGAGTATTTTACTATGTATCTAGGATCCCAAATTATTGGCAGCTTTACAGGAAAGTCGAGAACGACAAGCCCCGTATGCTGGTGCTTTCCTCCTTAAGGACGAGCCGGAGGCTGATCCCAGTGTAGTATCTAGTTCTGACGCAGATAAAAATGTATATGATTTAAAAGGAAAAGAGTTGTTTAACCGTCTTCACGAAGTTGGGACTCTTGCTCAGGTATGTGATTGGTACGTAGCTTACTAGTTGCTTTATATCTTCGATGGATTGCTTGTATAACTTTAACAAGTACTTCATATTTTGTAACTATTCCCCTTCTCAATACCAGATTTCAAGTATCCATGGGGATCAGGTGATCCTGATTGGTCATCGGCGTCTACGCATAACAGAGATGGTTAGTTGAATGTGTTAAAATTAAGAAAGACTAGTGTTTACTTTTTAATTTTATTATTGTGCCAGTATCTCCATATTTGTGTATATCTTATAGGGGCTAAAGTAATTTTCTGTTTATTTAGCACTGAGAACTTATCTTTTCTGCAGGTTAGTGAGGATCCACTTACTGTAAAAGTCGATCATCTCAAGGTATGTCTTTATCTACTGTTTCCTCATTTTATATTTTCATTAAACTGAAAGATTTCTATCGAATTATCTATTCTCTTATTGGGTTTTACTTGGTGCTGCAGGATAAAACTTACAACAAAGACGATGATATTATAAAGGCCACATCTTTCGAGGTTATATCAACCCTAAGAGATGTTCTTAAAACAAGTTCCCTTTGGAGAGATCATGTTCAGACTTACACTAAGGTTTGGACCCTTCTCTGTATGTGTTTATTGGAACATGGAATCGGGGTAAGGGATTAGAGTTGTTTAGATGGCTAGGTTGCTAGGTTTGTTTGCATTAGTTTTCTTGAAATTTTGAAAGTTGACACACACAAATATGGAAAATAGTTAAAGTCAGTCTTTGTGATAATTTTAACCCCAGTGGAATGGTAGTGTGAGAAAGAAATATAAAAGGATTAATCAAGAACAGAAAATATTAGATAAAGAGTGAGTAAGTCATTATTATTTTAACTTCTAAGAGCCGTGTTTTAGATATCTTGATAATGAACCTTTAGACATCTTGTTAAGTGACAAATGTAAGTTTGATGAAGTTTTTGGCTGTATTTCAAACAAGTTTCTTACAATTGTCTTATAGAATGGTTCCTAGTTGGATTTATGGATTATTGGCATTTCTTCTTTCTTCTACTCAACATTCAACATATCACCACAAAAATTAATATTATTTTCATATGATGTGATATATTACAATGTGATACAAGACATAAATGACTAACCTGTTCTTATACTAATACTAGATCATAATTCTATCTAACTAAGGAAACGAATCATAAAAGGTAAGGAAATATGAAAACCAAGGAAATAGGGAAACTAATCCTAAGAGATTATATCTAAGATATTCTAAATTATTCAAGATATAATAAAGATACTATTGGATATTATAGATGTTAATGCAAGAAAGCATTTTACTCTGAACTTCAAATTCAATCATTTTGCGTGCTTGCATTTTCGGAATGAGAAGTTTTCTCTGAAGTAGTGGTGCTTTGTAGCCTTCTCCAAGTATCATATGGTATTGTGAACCCAAAGGTGATTTCAACAAGTGTAGAATATACAGCATATTGGTGATATGGAGTATGGACATGTTAGTCATCTTTGCACTATGGCTGAGGTTTTATAATAATTATTAGCCTTTAGCCCCTTTTCCAAGGAAACTTAAAGGGTGCTCTATGGTTAATACTTTTTCTTCAATTTGGCATGCTCAATAAAAGACATAAATGTTGTCTATGTAAGTCTACTATCTACATAATATTTGAGCTGCTTGCTTTTGTATTGGTTGGTTAGACTTGGAGTAATCTATGTTTGGTATAATGGCGAGTTTACGTTAGCTGTTGAGGGCCTATCACTACCCTCCTCCTTAACCTGGGCTTGGAACCGGCTATGGAAAACATAGATGGAGTTGGAGAAAATCGTCAAGGAAGATCTTAGGCTAAATAATATTCCTGAAACCTTGGTTATTAACTGTGCCAAATGTGTGATCAATGTAGCCGACCTCACCTAGTGGGATAAAGTTTTGTTGTTATTGTTGGTTGGACTTGGAGTAAAACACTCAATTAATTAATTTATTGATGAGTTTTTTTCTCAGTTATTGTATTTTTCTGTTACTTGCTCATTAAGAAGATCCCGAAGTCTGTCCTTTCATGACTATATAGCAGTTATTAGGGTCAACCAGCTTGTTCCTGATAAATACTTTGATTTTACTTATGTTTCTGAAACAATTTTTCTGTGTAATAGAATAGGAGGATAGTAAAACTATTATTCTATATAAATACCCACAAGCTATTATTATGTTGTTAATTTTTCAAATAAAGTAATAAATTAACAGATCGTGTATTATGATTCTTCCCATGTACAGATAAATGAGTATCTCAAAACAATTGCTATAAGTGCCTCTCCTGTATTTTTTTATTGCTTTAAAATATAGAAAAAAAAGGACTACGCAGTTAAAGTACTTATATTCTGGTTGTTACATGTAATATTGGATTACAGTTCAATACTTTACTTCTATAATATTATTATGACTTCCTTTTTCTTAAATTGTGCAGCATATAGGTGATTTTACTTATCCAAGGCTTGCAGATTTTGGTGCTGCAATATCTGGGGCAAATAAATTGCAATGCCAACAAGTTCTTGAAGAGCTAGATGTGAGCACCTTACCTTTGACACTGACCCTGAGAAACTCTGACTTGATGTAGTGAGACTACATTTTCCATTTTTGTACAGTAATAAGTTTTAATTTCTTGGGTCAAATCTTTTTGGAAACTGGATGTTCTCTATCACTATAGAATTAACATATAAAAAGGTGAACATATGGAAGACTGAAAATTTCACATTTGGAGGTGGATTTTGTGTTGCTGAACAGGTGTATAAGCGATTAAAACTTACACTGGAGTTGGTAAAGAAAGAGATGGAAATCAGCAAGATTCAGGTAATAATGTCTTTGGCTTTCATGTATGTATTGCATTGAACTATTCATTATATATTAAGGCATGTTGATTCTTGTCAGGAATCAATTGCAAAAGCAATTGAAGAAAAGATAAGTGGTGAGCAGCGCCGTTACTTGTTAAATGAGCAGCTTAAGGCCATAAAGAAGGTACAAAGCCCACATAATTTGTTTACATCCATGTGCTGCAAATCCTTGACAAGTTGGTTCATTATGCCTTTTATGTAGCTTCTATTATACAATTCTTTATGTTAACTTGCCAATGGGGTACTATTTGAATTTTTTCTTTCTGTACATGGTTTCAATGCATGATCTCTTTCTGCTGAACTGGAGTTCATGAATTTATTGCTGAGAAAATGCTGGTTTAGCTTATTTATTATGTCATTGACTTCATTCTTTGGAAGTCTTGTATGATGTCCCATCAGAGGACACATTTCTTATTTTAATTAGGCTTTATAGTTTATCCCGTGGTATTGGAAGTTTAGGTATCGACCTAGGCATCTGATCTTGCTGGTGGCATTTTCCTTTATCCTATCACGAGTGCAATTATATTTATGGGAAGGTTTTTATTTAGGATTATGGCCTTTCCATAAGCTCCTTTTAGCTTATTCCAGCCTGTTTGGATACAAGGATGGAAGTGCTTTTGAGAACTTCTCTACTGGAAAAAACTCTATATTTTCTAGTAGAAAAGCTCTCAAAAGCACTTGCGGCTTGTATACAAACAGGTCCTCTTTATGAATAAGCTCATATTTAGTAATTTTGAAGTGCTTAATTAAGTTGTTTATCCGAAATTCCGAATGTGCCAAGCCAATGATATGTTTTGCTGAATGCTCTATTATTCAAATTGGTCTTAATTTTATTTTCTTTTAATTTTCATATTTGCAGGAACTGGGACTGGAGACTGATGACAAAACAGCTCTTACTGGTTGGTTCTGATCTATAATGTCTGCTTTTAGTACAAGATAGTAGCTTTCTTTTATAACCCGTGTCATGACCAAAGGATTGCTGTTGTGTGCATACATGTAGGCAAGGTCATTTAGCTTGTAGGACTTACGACTATGTGATTGAAGTCTGATTACTAAATTACTAAAGGTTCACCTAACTTCTTTTTTTTTTTTTTTTAAACTTGTTCTCCTCTTTATGTTTCCATGCAGTATCCTTCAATATTTTTTGTACAATACTATAGTGGGTATAGGAATATTCTTTGTATTCTGATTGATATTTCTTGTCATCAGATCAAATTTGAGTCACAGCTTCTAGTTGTTAGTCCATAAAATGTTTATGGAGGTATACTTTAGTGTAATTTGTTTTTTATCATAACAATTTTTTTGTTCTTTATTGCAGGTAAATTCAGGGAAAGGATTGAGCCAAAGAGAGAAAAATGCCCGCCTCATATTTTACAAGTTATAGATGAAGAACTTGCAAAGCTACAGCTGTTGGAGGCTAGTTCTAGTGAATTCAGTGTTACCCGTAACTACTTGGACTGGTTGACTGCACTGCCTTGGGGTGAATACAGGTTTCCATATATGGAATTTCATTCTTACTATTGTTGCTAGAGTAATTTAAATTTATTTAAGATTTCAATGCTTACTTCATATGGAGGACACCACCCATTACCATTCATGTGGGACAGATGTGTTTGACAGCTTAAATTTAGGACAGCTGCCAAACATGGTTTTTGGAAAGGCCCTTTGGTGACAAATAAATGCATAAACATAGTTTTCAGAGGCTTTTGGATGTACTAAGGGTTTTTATTCTCTGAATTACTGTCCTTTTATGTTAACTACAAATTATTTCAAATCTCATAAATTTTAATCAGTTAATTCCCCAATCCAGTGATGAGAACTTTGATGTTACTCGGGCACAAAAGATTCTTGATGAAGACCATTATGGATTAACTGATGTGAAGGAAAGGATACTGGAATTCATAGCTGTTGGGAAATTAAGAGGGACTTCACAAGGTAATCATGGTCCATCTATATAATGTATCCTGTAGATTTATCTGGGTTTTTAGTATATGCCAAATGCTATATTGCTATATTGACCTGGCTATTCAATGTCTACAAAATACTAGGTTAAATAAAAAATTTGGTCCTTACACCTTTTTGTTTTAGGGCCCACATAAAATATTTAGAATCAGTCTCCGCCATTTGCTGAAGTTATAATGGTGTGTTAGAGTTCTGTTCATGTAGAGATGAAACAAAAAAATGTGTCAAGTGTAAAGAGTATAAAGACCAAAGTGTTGAGTTTTATTTTATTTCTATGTTGGGAGTTGGGACTAAAATGAAGTGTAATTTTTTTTTGCACGGAGACTAAAAAAACATCAAGTATAGAGATTAAATCTAATCTTGTTATAACGTCACAAACAATGATGACCATTTTGTTAACGGTTTTACATTTAGGGACCAAAATGTAGGTTTTTTTTCTTTTCATGTGGGCACTAAGATGAAGAAGGGTGTCAAGTGTAGGGACAAAATTTATAATTTAACCCAAATACTCTATTGCTATCAGTTCTTTAGAATTCCGATAGGTGAGATGCATGATTATAATTCTATATATGACTGTGTGAGGTATTTTATGGCAGGGCAACCTTGCTATGTAGTAATGAGTTTGGTATTAATTTTTTTTTAACTAATATATATTTTCTATGAAATTTGAGTAATAATTTAAAATGTTCCTGACTTTGTTGACTGGTTCTGGCTTTAATCTGGATAAACTTGCCCTGGTTTATGTATTTGGTGTTGATTCTTGTTAAATGGATTTAAGATTTTGACTGTAGTATGCTAATCCATTTGTTTAAAGTTTAAGCTTTTGGTGCTTAAATCTTTGCATGTTCAAAAAGTGACATGGTTCCTGATATTTCTGATATATGCCAGGGAAAATTATCTGTCTTTCTGGTCCACCTGGAGTGGGCAAAACAAGTATTGGTCGTTCAATTGCACGTGCCTTGAACCGTAAGTTCTTCCGATTCTCTGTAGGAGGATTAGCTGATGTGGCTGAAATCAAGGTAGCTACAGTCTCTGTTTCCTTGTCACAGTTGAATTATATAAACCAGTTTAATGGCAACATATGTGGTAATCTTTTGAATCATTAATTTTATTTTACAGGGTCATCGTCGAACTTATATTGGTGCTATGCCAGGGAAGATAGTACAATGCCTTAAGAATGTGGGCACATCCAACCCCCTTGTTTTGATTGATGAGATTGACAAAGTAATACATCTCTAAATGGTTCAATTTTTTGGCGAAGTAATTGTATTTTCTGATTTCCTATGGGTCGTCCTGGCCTTGGCTCTAATAAATATAATGCATGCATTTCAGTTTCATTAAATTTACTATGGTTTCTAATCTTGTAATTATTCAAAGAAAAATGCTGATTTTAATATTAATATGTTTTATTCAATTGTTAGTTGGGCAGAGGACATGCTGGTGATCCAGCGAGTGCTTTGTTAGAGCTTCTGGATCCAGAGCAGAATGCTAATTTTCTTGACCACTATCTTGATGTTACCATTGATCTATCAAAGGTATTAATTTATAATCTGGAGCCTTTATAGTGAGGTTGTGATATAGTCAGCATTTGTACATGGTTTATTAATTGTGTTCATTGCTGATAGGTAGTTCATAGGATGGTCAAATAGTTCTTGAATGTATTCCTTTCATTCAGTTCCCTGTAGGCAAAGTAGGCTTGTTTTTACCATAATTACTTAAGCAGTTATGCGCTGGAAATCTCACTGCAGGTTCTTTTTGTTTGCACTGCAAATGTTGTTGAAATGATACCTAATCCCCTGTTGGATAGAATGGAGGTTGTTGCTATTGCTGGGTATATTACTGATGAGAAAATGCACATTGCTAGAGATTATCTGGAGAAGACCACTCGTGAAGCTTGTGGAATAAAGCCTGAACAAGTATTTATCTTTGCTACCTGTTTTGCAGTCCATTCTCCTGCAGAGAATGGGATTTTCAAAGTCTTAACATAGTGTTATTGCAAGCATAATGATGCCAGCTTTTATCGCCTTTCTTGCTGAAAATATTGACTTTAAAAACTATCCTGCTTCAGGTGGAAGTGACTGATGCTGCTCTTCTTGCCCTAATTGAAAATTACTGCCGAGAATCAGGGGTCAGGAATCTTCAAAAGCACATAGAGAAAATTTACCGAAAGGTCTGTTAAAAGTTTCAGTTACTAACACAGTGAAAAGGCTATATGGTGTATATGGTTGAAAAGAGAACCACTCATGATTTGTTGTTTTCAATAGTTTTGGCTGCATTAGTTCATTACTAATTCACTATATCTGAATTTGAATATATAGTGACTGTGTCAGTTACCTGTGACCAAAAATGTTCTGTTTGTGGAATGGCAGATAGCGCTACAACTTGTGAGGCAAGGGGAGATGATTGATGCTACCATGCTACCAATAAAAGACAAAGTTGACTCTGATGAATTAGGTCAAAATGCAGTTCAAAATAAGAACTCTGAGTTGGTGGAGGGTATCGATCCTGAAAAAGAGAGTGAAACATCTGATGAAATTCATAAGGTGCAATCATCTGATCAATCTCAATGTCTCGAGGTAGTTTAGCCCTCTGGAAGTACAATCAAATTCTCTCTTTTATAAAAAAAACAATATTTTCTATGATATATAAGAGCTATGTAAGGGTAAGTTGTGCCTTGGTGACTTGTTGGTCATGGGTTCGAATCCGGAAACAGCCTCTTTGCATATGCAAGGGTAAGGCTGCGTACAATATCCCTCCCCCATACCTTTGCATAGCGAAGAGCCTCTGGGCAATGGGGTACGAAGTTTTTATATATAAGAGCTATGTACATGCATTTTAGTGTTTTACCTGCTCTTCTTTGACAGCAGTACAACCTTGTGGTTTTGTCCAAAAGTTTTTAACTGGTAAAAAACTATGCTCACAAACTTTGTAGTTTGATAATTTTCTCTGAAACCTGATAAGTTTTTTGTGGTCCATTAGCCACTGGTTCATTTATTTGATATATATATATATATATATTAATATATATGGATCGTAATTTTGGCAGGTTGCAAAAGAAAGTGGGGGAGATAAGGAAATTGAAACAAAGACTATTGAACAAGTATTGGTTGATGAATCTAATTTAACTGACTTTGTTGGCAAGCCTGTCTTCCATGCTGAGCGCATCTATGATCAGACACCTGTTGGTGTTGTTATGGGTCTTGCCTGGACTGCAATGGGTGGTTCCACACTGTATATAGAGACCACATTTGTTGAAGAAGGGGAGGGAAAAGGAACACTGCACCTCACTGGTCAATTAGGAGATGTGATGAAAGAAAGTGCTCAGATAGCTCACACGGTTGCCCGAAGAATACTACTGGAAAGAGAACCAGAAAATCCTTTCTTTGCAAATTCAAAACTACACCTCCATGTCCCTGCAGGGGCTACACCAAAGGATGGACCAAGTGCTGGTTCCACGATGACCACTTCATTGTTGTCCCTTGCCATGAAGAAACCTGTGAAGAAGGATCTAGCAATGACTGGGGAAGTGACACTTACGGGGAAGATTCTTCCCATTGGCGGCGTATGTTGAGAAATACCTTCTATTGCAATATGTTGAGAAATACCTTCTATTGCAATGTTATTGTTCCTAACTTTTGGATGCAGAGACTTGTGTGCATCTTTCGATGTTGGTTTTCAAGCTTTCGGAATTTTTTTGTTTTGAATGCTGTTACATTTGTTTCAACAACGAAGGGGTATTTCCTTGATGGGTTGGCCCCCTTCTTTCAGTATCTATTCACTGACTAAACTACATTCAGAATAAAAAAAAAAGAAAAGTCCTCTAGTAATCTTTGCCCAGCCAACGGATTATTCATCAGAAGCTACCCCTCAACAGTTTTTGCTGTGAATTCTTTTTTGTACATTTTGTGTCTGAAACTGTCACTCATGCAATGCTGTGAAATTTGCAGGTTAAAGAGAAAACCATAGCCGCAAGAAGGAGCGAAGTTAAGACTATTATATTCCCTTCAGCTAACAGGAGAGATTTTGATGAGCTAGCACCTAATGTGAAAGAAGGTCTTGATGTTCATTTTGTTGATGACTACATGCAGATCTTTAATTTGGCTTTTGATGATGAGCAATCTCAGAATATAAAGTAAGTCATTAATGCCCTGTAGGATCTTGAGATGAAACTTGATTCTTTGTTGAGCTGGGAACCAGATGAATTTTGTACTATATGAATTTAGTACCAACGGTTTTTGGAGTTTCTATTCATCTCTTGGGCTCAAGGTCTTGTTCTATCATTTCCATTTTTCAGACATTCCAATTGTAATAACATGTATATTTGTATTCGAGGGATTTTTTTGCTGAGGCAGGGCCATGGAGTGTTCACAAGGAAGAATATTCTAATACATACAATAATACAAAACAACTTTGCAAATTCAAATTCATTTTTTTTACACACATAGGGTGGGGATGAAGAGTCATTCTCAGTAGAATTACTCCACTTAATAACTATGTGTGTATGTATGTCTCTCTCTGTCTGTATATATGTGTGTATTTGTGTCTCAAACTCTAGCTTCGTTGTTTATTTATTATTATTATTATGGAAGGGGCTAGGGATATGGAGAAAGGGATGTCAATAATACATTGCTTGTTTTTCCAAGAAAGGGGCTATGAATTATGTAAAACAGTTATTATAAAAGTTAACAAAGTTTTATGAATTTATTATATATGACAATTGTTATCGGATGATAATGTAATTTTCTTTTATTGTGTTAGTGCATTTATTCAATTTTTTTTGGGTGAATCTTGCATTTACTAATTTGATATTTTTAGAATTGATCTCACTAAGTTCTTTAAGTTGTTGACCTAAGTTGCGTACATGTTGTGCATCATAAGATAAAATAAAAGTGAAGGAATACACTCACTTTTTTTCGTACTGCTGATGCATATATTGCGTAAAGGGCAAGAAAATTTAAAAAGATAAATAACTTTTTTTCATTTAGAAATATGAAGCATGGAGAAATACAAAAGGACATGTTCAGAGCATAAGGGAGTAGGTATAGGCAATGGCATGTGGATCATGACCAAAAGAAAATTGAGTCGTTCCTTGATCTAAATGTGAACTAAAATAAGCAAAATGTGAACTAGGAAAAGGTCTTAGGCTCAATTCTAACAATCGATTATCGCTTTGCAATAGCTTTATGTAGTGTTGGTCAAGAACTCCATGAGGAAATTGAAGATAGTGCCTCCTGAATAGAAATGTTTGTCAGCAACATAGATTTGGAGAAAAAAAATGAAAAAATAAAAGAGAGATGGAAAGTTATATTTTTTTTTTTTGTTTATAGCAAAAAAGAAAACTAAACAGCTACTAATCTAGGAGTGGAAATTCCTATGAAAAGTTATATTATGCAAACAATTGTTTCAACTTTTTTTATGAAAAAAATACCTTAAAATATGTTAAGTGTGTAGATTTAAACTTTAGAAGAAAAAAATATAAATATAAAAAAGTAATCATTTTGAGAAGTTATTTCTAATAGTTCCTAAAACAAGGTTGAATTATAACTACTGTTTAAAATAAAATAAAATTGTATTTATTTTTTGTTGTAACTAAATTAAAAACAACTTTTGTTTTATATAAAATCTCTAAACAAGTTTAAAGCTTAAACTAATGGACCAAATTTGTGAGCAAATTGTATCATTTTTAATTCAACATAAAATTAAAAAGAGGAAAAATGTAGAAAGAGTAAAAATATGTACCGGTATTCTGAAGCTTGACCATCGGTGAAGTCATGAGATATAGTCCACGTAGTATGTTTTTTAGGCTTTGGATCAATCTCGCGAAAGAACGACGGTACTTTGTCTAGCTGCAGGGAAAATAATTTTATGGACATAAGAGAGGCATAAACTATTTTGAAACACTTAAACTGTTGGGTGAATAAAATTTATTTGATTTTACTATCTGAATATGCATGCTTCTTTCCCTGAAAGCCGTATGAACTTCAAAGTGTAAATATTGCATTAGTTTATATTTTTCTGTGTACTAAATTTAATATCTATTTATAAAAAATAATTAATTTAAAAAATCAAATAATTTATTATGCATTTCATTTTCAAAAACATGACAAGATTTTTATTTAAAATTTATTTTTAATTTATAATTTTTAAAATTTTATCTAGCAATTATATATATATATATATATATATATATATATATATATTTATATATATATCTTCCTATAATTTTAAATATTCTACTCTTTTAATTTACACTTTTAAATTTTACATTTATTCAATTAAAATAATCGTAGAACGAATGAAATTGTTGATTGTTTAGTGATGATCGTTGGATACTTGGATTCGTTATCCACTGAGCTTGATTTGTGATTATGTTAACCTCCCTACTTTGTACTTTTTTGTGATAGATATTATCTACTTAATTATTTAATTTATGTAATAAAAAACGAAGAGCTCAAGTGGCAATGCGTGACATTGCTATTTCATTTTTTATTTATCTTGGTCCACTTTCCACTTCTTTACCATCCTTAGCCTACTACTTTATTACTCGTTTTGTAACAAATAATAAATAAAAATTAACATATTATGAATGATCAATTATCATATCATATATACCTATGCTTTTAAAAATAATATTTATTACTAACTATTATATTAATATACATTTAAAATTGTAGAAAAATTACTTTTTTTCCTCACAATAGGAGTAATTTTTTAAAATGAAATCAAATTTTATATGTAAAAGTCCAATGTATATTTTTTTATTATAAAAAATTATCGTATACTTTACTGGGTCATCATTTTTTTTTCTTTCTAAAATACTGGTATATATAATGAGAAATATACCTCAATTTCCAGTATTCCAGGTGAATTTTCCTCCATAACAGCTCGAATGGCCGATATATTCTGGCAGTGTATTTCAATCTTGAACTTCAAACCATCATGTAATATCTCCCAGATCAATTTTTGTCTTGCATAATAACACTTAGCTACCAATTCATAAGGATACTTAGCCTCAATCTGCACGTGATTAAATTTGTATAGTCGATAATTTAATCAAGACTAATATACTGACCTTTTATATATGAATATTATTTGAAAGAAAATGGTCATCCAATTTAGTCTTTAAGATTATCAAAATCTGTACAAGTTGGGAAAACCCCATATAACAAAGGGTAATTTTCTTTGTTTATAAATACAGCAGTTTAGGATTCACCATGGATCTTCTAAACTCATTTAAAAATTTACTAAATTAGGTAATGTTTAATTTCCAACTATATATCCCAAGTGAATTTAGCAGATTTGTTTCTAGAATGCATGCAGTTGAAGGTTCTAACATAGATTGAAGGAAAAAAAAGACTCTAAACTCAGCTAAGAAATTAAACAAACGTTGGTTGAATAATAGTATATTTTTCCCTTAAAAAAATCAACAATATTCACAGAAAATGATTTTCTAACTACATTACAGTTCAACATTCAATATTCGACCTATTATATATTTCTTACCTTAAAATAGCCGATCCTGAGCATATCCATTGGAAACTGCACAGCCTTTAGTTTCTCAACCTTGTTATTGGCTGCAACTTGGCTTGTCTTGGTTGGCTGCAGCATTTCAGGTGTCATAGTGATTTTCAACCCGAGGAGTGGTGGAAGCTGGGAAAACTCTTTCAAGGCCTGTAAAAGAACCCAAACACTAATGTATAACCATGAAAATCATTTTCTGCACAAATAAAAACAAAATGGAAATAGATTCACCCAATCATTCTCTGAATGTGTTAAGTGATGAGATATAAGATTGGTTGGATGATTAAAAAGAAAAAAAAAAGTCATGAATTTTATTTTTTACTAATAAAAATTAACAAATAAAATCTAACAAGTAACATTTATGATAAAAAAGAGAGTGTAACTGATTGTATGTACAAGGTGCATATATGGAAGAAATTAATTAAATATTCCGTTAGCATAGGTGATCGCATGCATAACAAAAAATAAGTACCCTTTTATATGCAGTTTGTTCATCATCATCATCATCAATATATTGGTGGTGGTCTTCGTCGCGAAGGTATGAAAAATACAAAAACTGATTATCTGAAGAGTTATATTGATATGAATTAGCCATAGCAATCTCCTGTTGAGTAGTGAGGGCGAATCCTTGGCAAACACTGTCATCGGATCCAGTGCTGTGCGCCATAGAACCGGTTTCAGGTATGGATATAAACAGCAAGCTTAATTGTGCTGCAGATGAGTCTGAGTTCTGTGGTTGGCTTGTTCACGATTTGTGTTATATTACTTGTGCTTATTTATATTCTTTAATTTGTAGGGTGCGTTCATATGTATTTTAATTAGTGTTTATCGTTAAAGTCTGAACAAAGTGGACTAACTTCTTTTTTGGTGAAAACAAAAAGAAAGTGAACTTTGTTTAACTAAAGTAGAAGCTTCCTTTCGGTTTCCTAAAATAAGGCTGATATTCAGAGGCTAAAATTTGTACTCTAATTAATTAATGCCCAATTTATATATTCCTTAATTTTAAAAAATTTTATTCATATTTTATCCATATTTATGTTTTTTCTAAATTAAAGTTATTTAAGTTTGTCCCTTTCATCAATATTGTTTTTAGAGGGAATTTTATTTAAGCTGGATGAAACTATTATTAGAAATAAAACATTTCTTCTAAATACTAACACATCTACGTGCCTATTGATCTAAGCAATAAGTAGTTTTCATTAATATGATATTCAATCTACTTTATTTTTTTAATTCCATGTTTTAAATCTATCCCTTATTTCAGCTATTTTTTTAAAAAGTTTACTTCATTTATATATCATGCAGAATACTGAAAAAAAATAAAACTTTATTTACACAAAATAAAATGTATATGTAATTATGAAAATATAATTAATGAATTTATAATATTTTTAATGATATGGCACAGGAATTTAATATAAAAATATTTTATTTATAAAAAATAAATATAACTTTGACAAGAATGCAATTTTTTTACCTAAATAAATTAAAATTTAAATTAATGAAAAAAAAATTGAAAGGAGAAAAACACTCTTTGTTTTTGTTTTTGTATAAAACAAAAAATGAAAATTTAGCTTGTATTTGGATGAGGAATTATAAGAGAGCTAGTAATTCATATTTTAAAAAAAAATACTTGAGGTGAAATATTGTTAGATATATAAAGAATTTAAGAAAAAATGAAATTCTATAAATTTATGAAAGCATTTTGATTATTTGAAATTGTAGTATTTCAAATTCCATAAAAAAAATTAGAATTTAAAATTCTTGATGTTATCTCTTCTCTGGTTTCTTTTTCTCTGTTCACTCTATTTTCCTTCTTCATTCCTCTCTTCTCTAACCCGTATCTCTCTCTTGTCTCCCTCTTTCTTCTTTCTCATTTATCTCTCTTCTTTCTATCATTATTGACGTAAAAAGTGCCAATGTTAATTTATATTTTGAATTATTAAATATTATGATATTATTTTTTAATCACCAAATACTTAAAAATTGGGTAATGTTTGTATTCATTAAGTTTAATATTAAAATTTCAATTTTTAAATATCTATTGTTTACATTATCTTATAATTTTCAATATTTTTATTGATATTATCTTCTTATTTTACTTGAGTTAAAAAATATTTATATATTATACAAAATATTTACTAATTATGTATATTAAAGCTTGTTTAATTTTTATCTTTAATTTTTTTATATGGAGGAAGATAAGGAATAGGAAAAGGGCCCGTGAGTGACTACTATAGTTGTAATTCAATTCATTACTTATTTTTTTTCTTACAAGCTAACATGTTAATACCATCGAGGCAAGATAATTCTAGAAAAGTCAAACAAATTCAACTTCTTAACAATTATTAAATCTAGAGTTAAAGTGGTAAATATCAAGACTTTAGTTTAATCAAATCATATAGAACTAGTTAATGATTACATGACTTCTTTCAAAATGGCCTACACATAACTTTCCGACTTCATTCAAAAAAAGCACATGCTACACTGCTACTATTGCTGTGTAATGTGCTCTCTTTCCACTCCAACGAGAATGACAGAAAGTGATCACATATCTCTCAGTTTACGACGGCTAATGAATGAGATGCTTCGAGATTTTGTGACGTAACAAGAGCTGGGAAATCTTTATCCATGCTCACGCGTATCCAAATTTTTCCTATTACTTTATTAATTTTTATTCTTATGTTACAAAGGCGCCCAATTCAACTGGATAAGAATAATATCTCAAACGTGACGTGACTCATATATTCCATTTTGTTGGCAGTTTATTAAACTTTGATGAGTAGGGTGCCGTCATTTGAACCTGAAAGTGAAACTAGTTGATCACATGATCCATTATGCATATGGATGAATGTTATAATTATCGTACAGAGTATAATGATTTTAATTTATTGAGTTGATAATAATTAAGATAAACCTATATATGTCCAATAGTTTTAACACGAAACAATAGGATTTCACATTTGTAGACGATAGATCAATGTGCTGATTCTTACTCTAACTAGACTAAACTTTGTGCATGTCTAAAGTTTTCAAGCCATATCAATTGATTTCATGATAATGTCAATAAGATTATAGTGATGCTATTGATGTTCCAAATCCGAAATGATTTGCACTTGCCTTCAAGTAATGATTGGGGAGTATGACGACTATGGTGCAATGGTTTGAATTGAGAAAACGCAATACTGACTTCACATTTGAATTCACGAAAAGTCACAAATCCATATTGAGACTAAAAGAGCCGCTAAAAAATACTGAGGAAGAAAACTACCCCAATTGCATTTTCAGAGTGGATAGTGGAGAGTGGAGAGTGGAGACCCACCATATGAGATTGAGAGGTCACACCAAATAACAGGGTTTCAATGCTAATGCATGAACCTGCATTATAAGAAAGTAAAAGGGTAATCATATTCACATATATGCACAGTTCAGAGCGCACGCACGCATAGATTTTAATATTAGTAAAAATCTACGTGTGAGATTGTGTTGGTGAATTCCCTGCTGATAAAAGCCATCCACGTGTTAGGTGTGTGATTCTATTCTATGATCTGGTTGAGAAGCAATAGTGATTTAGGAAATGAAACTAACCAATCAAACTATAATCCCGTTTAAGAAATAGCAGGGTTCCTAAATAAAAACATTTTCATACGTGGATCCCACCCCACTTTGCTTTCATACGTTTCTTTATATTTTTAATGAAAAACGCATGTGACTGTTTCATGTAGAAAATCTAACGTCACCTCATTTCTCCACCTCAGATTACCATTGTCCTATTCCTATATATCTAAAAGCCATCACATATTGCGATGTCATGCTACCAATGGAGAAGATGGAGATAACAATAAAAAGGTTGGAATTACGTTGAGTCATATTTTATAGTTTATATATATTCAACCTGATCGAAGATTTCGTCTCATACATTTAAAAATAATTAGCATAAAGTTTGTGATTAGTCTTCTAGAAAATATAAGTATTTTTGGCCATGTGGTATATATTCTCAAGTTTATTTATGATTTAATTTCCCTATCCATGACTAGGAGGAAAAACACATTGATCTCTTCGTTCTTAACTATATATTTTTATGAAGAAGTGTAAGGAACTAAACCCAATGGTAATTTATTATCAATTTATCATCGTCACTACTTTCCACAGAACAAAGATTGTCCAATTCATACAATATCGAAAGCCTGCCCGACTCTAACTTAAGTTGGCCACTGAAATTGATAAAGATAAAGGAAAAAAAATGGATTCATTAGAGTATAGAATAAATGGTTTGTATTTACGGAGGTAATTTGATTTAGGTGATCTTTCATTAAAAGCATTAGATGTATTTAAAAATATTATATCGTTATATTTATCAACTATTAATAGAGAATCACCAATAATGCACTACTACAAAAAGCAGTTTTAACATCGGTTTATTAACATCGGTTTTGGACAAAACCGATGTTAAGTTAAACGCGGTGGCATATTTATAAATAAAGTATTATTCTTAACATCGGTTTTCCAAAAAACCGATGTTAATGCATACACATTAACATCGATTTTTGAAAAACCGATCTTAACATCATTAGTTAACATCGGTTTTTGAAAAACCGATGTTAACGTGTCACATGTTAACATCGGTTTTTCAAAAAACCGATGTTAATATAAACTTTTTTTTAATTATTTATATATTTAAAAAAAAACATATATTGCGTTATTAATTATATTTTAATTAAAAAAATAATAATTAATAAACAATAATAAATTCAAAAGGTAAACATTTAAAAATTAAACTAAATTTTTAAAATGAATTTCATAATTTTAATTTTATTATTTCATGATTATCATTTAAATATAACACACATTTATATAAATTATTTGATATTAGTTAATTTGAAAAAAAAACTGTTTTTAATAATAGAGTTTAACTTTTATAGAATTTTTATAGAATGTTGGTAAAATCAATTATATCGTAAAAAAATTAAAATTTATTACTAATATATTTTGATTTAATTATTATAAAAATAAAAAAAAAATCTTCATAAAAAGGTAAATGGAGAATATTGTTTAAAAATTCTATGAAATCCTACTATATTTATGTTATCGTATTATCTTTAAATTAAAAATAAATTAAAATATTTGTATATATTAATTTGATTTATTGAAAATATATGTTACAGTGGTTTAATTTAAATAATTATAGTTATCTCATATATTTGTAGGATTTAAAAAAAATGATATTTTCATTATTTCTAAACAAAATTTTCAGAACAAAAATAAAAATATTTTCATGAGACACGAAAATTATGTTTTAAGTCTTTAAATTTAGAGTTAATTATAATCCACATGTAATTTATTTTTATTACATTTGTCATTTTTTTATTATTTTTAACCACATTTGTTAATTATGTGAATTTTTTGTTAATAAATTTAATAAAAAAATCATTTAGGAAAGAAGAAACAAAGAAAAAGAATTATATTTAAATAGTGATGAATTTTTAAAAGAGAAATTAAATTAAAAAAAGTTAAAAGTAAATGTTTTAAAATATTTTTTTAGCTAATGAAAGAAAAATTTAAAAATTAACTAAAATAGTATGTCAAGACTTATTTCGAATACACTTGACAACGCATTGCCTTATGACTTATGTGATGCGTCGAGACAGTGTAGAGAAATAATATTACAACATAAATTTTTGCATCAATTTAATAATATAAAAAAATTCTCTATAATCAAACAATTTTCTATGCACGTATAGAAAAATTGTCACGCTAAGCTTACTATAAATAACAATTAATATTTATTATCAAATAATAGTGTAAAAATAATTTATACTATCTATATATGTATAAACTATTTGCTCTTAAAATTTAAAACAAAAGAAGGAAGATTAAACTCTTGTGAGAGCACGAGAAATAAAAGTATATAACTGAATCAAAGGATGTATGCTTAGAGACGAAAGTATATAATTGTTGATAATTAAATTATCAATACCAAAATAGTTTTTTAAATAAGTAAAGAAACACGATGCTTTGCATCTATAAAATTACTTATTAATAATAATCTTTTGGTATAAATAATTTTTTCTTATTCGAAAAGTCTGGACTTTGTTTAGTTTGGTTGCCTTTGGGCGTTGGTCCTTCAAATTTGGAAACAAAGACTGACTATATTGTGAGTCAATTTATGAATAGAAGTGCATTTCAATTTTTTTCTTTCCTTATTTTTTTGAATTAAAACTAAAAATAATAATTAAGATTGGAATTTGTCTCTTTCTTCAATGATAATCATAATAAAAAAATTCAAAAGATAAGATTGATTTAGGAATATAAGACATACGTTGTGGGAAGAGAACTCTTCAGCAGATTGTTGATACAACTCCGGGTTCCTTGGTGCTTTTGAATTGAGAATTTTAATCTTTGGTTTCGTTTTGTTGTTTCTTATCTCTTTCTACCAAAAAATAGAAATAAAAAATAAAGGAACCGTGTAGTGAGAGGGATTAAGAGAAAAAGGCACCTGTGAGAGTGACAGATATTAAGATTAATTAATATGATATTCGATCTAACAGATATTAAGATTAATTAATATGATATTCGATCTAGAATCTTCGGTTTATTATAAAATTAAATATGGATTCATTTGCACCGATTACATGTATATCAAGATAAAAGAGGAAGTGAATAATTTTATATAAATAAATTATTACTACAATATTTTAACAAATATATTGCAAAAAATAAATATTTATTTCATATAACTAAAATTTATAATTTATAATATATAAATTATATTCTGAATAAAATTTATAATAAATAAATATTTTTGAACATAAAAGTTATATTTTAAATTTATAATAAATAATTTATATGTGATATATTATTATTTTTAATGATTCGTAATTTCTTTTAAAAAATTGAAATTTAAATTAGAACTAGAGGTTGAAAGAGATGGAAAAAAAAACTCTTAAAATACTCACGCTCAAGAATAACAACTAAAAGAGCTTTCATTCACGCTATAGAAGGATTTATAGTATTATTTTTTATCAAGGGAAAATAATAGAAAGGCAAGAAGCAGCCAAAAGAAAGGCAAGAAAGGAAGGGGCACCAAAAGGCAAGAAGCTTCCAGAAGAAAGGCAAGAAGTAGCCGATAACGCCACAACACAGTTTCTTTGTATTTCACAGTACAATCAAGTAAACTTGTTTTTCTTCTCTTTTATTCTGAACTTCATTGATGCCTTCATGTTGTGTTTTTCTGTTACTGATTTCTATTGTTCGTTGTGTTTCGTTGAAATGAATGCTTTGTTTCGGTGGAGCTTTTTCAATTGAAAAGAAGAAAACAAATTATGGATAAATAAAAAGATTGAAAAACTGATTCAAAGAGGTAGAGATATCTCTGCGAAGAGGATTCGTATTTCATATCATCGATATCGTTGCGAGGGAAATGGATCCTCTTCATATTTCTTTTTTCCTTGATTTCTTCTATTTTATAAGGCTTTGAAAAAATAAATAAAATGGAAATGATATACACTTTGGTGGAGTAAGATTTATTTTCTAAAGGAGAGGATCCGATCCCCGTTATGAGAACTCCTGTGTATGTTCATGAAAAAAGAAATTTATGGCTGATAATGCAAAGCAATGTTCAAATTTTAATTTATTTTTAATCATATATATATATATATATATATATATATATATATATGACCATTCATTAATTTTTCTTTTCTAAGCTTCTTTACATTTTTTAACAAATTGTTGAAATTCAACTTAAAAATATATATGTGAAGTTGTGAACCATGTTTTACGGGAGTCAACCTAAAACAGTTTATAATTTTGAAATATGCTTCACAAGACTATGTGCACCCAAAGTGATGTTACGATTTCTTATGCAGGTAGGAGCTACTGCATCAATGCTGGTAAGATGCCCCTTTGCATCCAAATCTTAATTGTTGGATTTTATGTTTAAATTACAATATTGTGTTTACTTTTTTAGCTAACCATACAATTTATATAAATAAGTTTCCTTTTGATATTTTACCAATGCAAAAGAATATCTAATTTGTGCATGCTGATAAAAAATGAGTTTCTACTCATCAATATTGGTCTTACGTCCCTCATTTTTTGTCATCCTACTGGTATGTATCAATTTGAGACCTTTTTATCCGCACTTCTTTTTTTTCTTATTAAACCATGGTGCTAACATCAACTAGGGGGAGAAATAAATTATGCAACACATAAATTGTTAGTTTATTTAATCATTTTTATGTTTTTTTTCTCTCACCAAGAATATGTTTTGACCAACCAATAATTAGAGACTAATTTTTTGTATTCACATTGTCAGGGATCAAACTCCTACTAATACGCTTAAAAAATTGCTATAAAAAAGGACGAGTCAATATGTGGGCGTGAACTTTACAATTACGTGGCCATACATGGCTAGTTGCCAATATGCCATTGATAGAAATTTGAACCGTTCAAAATCGTTGATGCAATCAGAATGCATTTTTAATACAAGTTTGTTAAAAAGATTTTGTGCTTGTTTTTCTTCCCATCCCATGAGAACCAAACTTCTAAGTTCTAACCTTATCGCATCTCATTATTACCATTTAGGCTGGATCTAAATTAAAAAATCATGGTAGTGGTAATATAGCAACTATGTTTCACTTTTTTTTTAATCCGTAAGAATTAAAAAGAAATATCAAAATATTTACAATTATGAATCTGTTAATATACTTTCGCAGAATGATTGAATGTACATCTTTTCTAAAGTGTATTTTATTTCAAAATTTATTTTTCCAAGAGTCAAAAAATATACTTGCCTCCAGCTTGTCATACTTTATCCAGAAAGGAGAAGATCAGTTTGTGCCAGCGTCTGCGCCAGGTTAAAGTACCACAAGGATACTCTTCAAATATTAAGCGCCTTGTGCAGTTCAAGGAGCTTAAACTGGTGGGGTTAAAGTCTCATGATTGTCACGTGTTGATGCAACAATTGTTAGCCGTGGCCATACGAGACATTTTGCCTAACAAAGTTAGGTTAGCCATAACTCGCCTGTGCTTTTTCTTCAATGCCATATGTAGCAAAGTCCTTGATCCGGTCAAGTTTGATGACTTGGAAAACGAGGTTGTAATTATACTGTGCCAGTTGGAGATGTATTTTCCTCCTGCTTTCTTTGACATCATGGTCCACTTAATTGTTCACTTGGTCAGAGAAATCAAATGTTGTGGTCCTGTTTATCTGCGCTGGATGTACCCGGTTGAGCGCTACATGAAGATCTTAAAAGGGTATACCAAGAATCTACATCGTCCAAAAGCATCTATTGTTGAAAGGTACATCGCAGAAGAAGCCGTTGAATTTTGTTCAGAGTACATTGAAAAGGCTAAACCTGTTGGCCTTCCTGAGTCTCGCCATGACGATAGAGTAGGCGGTAAGGGTTCAAGAGGACCGCATGTTATCACTCCAAGTGTAGAAGATTTGTTACAAGCTCACTTGTATGTATTGAATAACAGCAATGAAGTTTTGCCATACATAGTTCAGCATGAACATTTAGTCAAACAAAGTAATCCAAAAATGTCAAAGAACTGGGTCTTGAAAAATCATAACAAGACTTTCTCTGATTGGTTTAAAGATACAATCTTTGCTGACGAAAATGCTTCTGAAACATTAAGAAAGCTAGCTCATGGGCCTAAAAGAAATGTTATAACTTGGCAAGGATACGACATAAACAAGTATTCCTTTTACACAAAAGCACAAGACGACAAAAGTACAATGCAAAACAGCGGGGTCACCCTAAGGGCTGAATCTCAACACTTTGCAACTGTACATGATGACAATCCCTTTGTAGCTTCAATCCCTTACTTTGGCTTCATTGATGAAATATGGGAGCTTAACTATGTCAAATTTACTGTTTGTGTTTTCAAATGTAAGTGGGTTGACATCAATACCGGTGTGCGGACTGATGATGTAGGATTTACGTTAGTAGACTTAAAGAAACTAGCTTACCAGAATGACCCTTTCATCATGGCAGAACAAGCTAAGCAAGTATTTTATGTGCAAGACCCTTGTGATGAAAGGTGGTCTGTGGTTCTAAACGGGAAAACAATTGGTGTTAATGTAGAAGATGATGATTCATACATGGACACTTATGTTAGTCCTTTGTCTACAAAAATGACTTCTAACAACGTCGGAAAAGAAGAAGCTGACGACGTTCATGCTAATCGTAATGATCATGATGAAGGAGAATTAATTAACATCGTCTAACGTAATTTTCTAATATAATATTTCATTTCGGTACATTCATTTACATAACTCATACAGTGTTTTTTTGATAATATTAACTAACTCAACTTTTTCTCTTTAAAGGACCATGGCTACTCCACCTGCCTCGCCTCCTCCTCCTCTTCCTCCTCCTCCTACAGACGCTGATGCGTCTCCATCTACGTTGAAGCGGACACGCAAGGCGACACGGCTACGATCATTGGCCACTAGACCACCTGGGGCAGAAAGACCTGTGGTCAACGTCGATCCTGCTACCGGCAAGGCCGACGGTCCCCATAAGAAGAAATTAAGAACATATTTGGGGATTGTCGCTCGTGATAAGGTCGACGTGACATATGACACTTGGAAGGAAGTCCCTACTGCTCAGAAGGATTTGATATGGGAGGATATTCAGGTATTTGAGTTTTCTTCGTTGATTTTCTTTAATAGTCTAAATTTGTTATTTACTTACAATAAAACCTAATTTATTGTTTGTCAGGCGGAATTTCAAATCCCTGAAGCTTCTGACAGTAGGACAAAGAAGAAAATTCTTCAGATTGTCGGCGAGCGCTGAAGGTAGTTTAAATCTGACTTGACTAGGAAATGGGCACTTGCAGTCGACAAGGACGGTGCAGACGACATTGTCTGTGAAAAATATGGCATTAGTAAGGAGAAATGGACTCAGTTTTGTCAGACCCGCAGAGACCCCTCATGGGAGGTATGTACTTTGTCATTTTAGTTGTTTTCCACAACAAAATCACTTCTTATAATTTATTGTAATAATCATTTTCATTAATGTTAAACTTTTGCAAGATGTTCGAAAAAAGGCACAGGCCTCCCAGAAGCAAAACACTGCCCCCCACGTATTGTCTCGTGGGGGTTATGAATATTTAGAAGAAAAGCTCATGGCTGAGAAGACAAAGAAAAGACTGGAAGAAGCTGCCCAGTCTGGAAGCACTGAGGGCATCATTGACCCTCCATCTCCCATCAGACGCCACGTGAAATGGAAGATGGCCCGCACGAAGAAAACTGGACAGATGACGTCTGAGACAGCAAAGGAAATAACTGACAGGATTGTAAGTCATTTTTAATTAATAATTGTAATTATCTTTGTGTATTTTGTGAATTCCTTGGACAAATATGTGTTCGGTATAGGATTCTTTGGACGAGCAGGGGTCATAGGGATCGTTCGTCCCCCATGGACGTCAGGATATCCTGACTGCTGCCATTGGGCGACCAGAACACCCTGGCCGTGTTTGTGCTGTTGGAGCCGGTGTCACCATAAAGCAATACTTTGGATCAGCTTCACGAACATCCCGTAGTTCTTCCTCCATGCCTCTTGAAGACCTAGAACAACTGACCCAACAAATCAGAGACCAACTAGAGGAGTCAATTACATAAAAAGTGACTCGAAAGATGATGGAATCCTTTAGCCAGATGCAGTCGCAGTTTCAGTCTCAGATGCAATCACAGGCAATTGCACTACCTCCAGAGCCAGAGGTTGGTCCCTCAGGTCCTCGTGTCAGCACAAAGGAGAGTTATGTTGCTCCCTCAGGGAATGATCCAGGGACGGGTGACTCAGACAAATGCGGCCTATATATTGAAGAAAATTCTTCCCGCTTGGTTGCCCTAGGAAGACGTTACGAGGGATCCACAACAGTTCACAACATCCCATTGTTGCATGGCCAAGTTAAGGTTGGTGTTGAGGAGGTTAAAGATACAGAGGCTCTCGTTCTTGTGCCCACTGACGAAGTTACCTTAGTGGGGCAGGCACTTAACACTTTCCTTGCTTGGCCAACACATCTTGTGAAGCGTTTATCAGAACAGGTATTTTACTCTGATTATATGTTTATTTTTTTCAATTAATTTGTTCACTGTAATCAAAACTTGCTAATTAACTATGTTTTATCAATAGGCAGCTGTGTCTCCAGCAAAACCTCCAGAAAGCCCGGATGAAAAGGTCGATGATCCCCTGTACCTGATGACATTGACCATCCCACAACTGTTTTTGAAGCCGCTCCAGGTTATGTGGGATGCTACCATATTCGGGGTATTTAATCAAAACTTCCCGTTGTATATAAAGCACGAAGATCTCTCTGAAATTGCACATGGTGGTCAATGTCTCAGCATATCTGTTATATAGTTGTGGATTCTGTAAGTCATTTTACATTACTATTAATTACCAAAGTAATTGTTTTAAATTCATACATAAAAACCGATGTTAATGTGGGTTAACATCGGTTTTTTATAAAAAAAATCGATGTTAACTGTCAATAGCAACACATTCGTTAACATCGGTTTTTTGTAAAAAAACCGATGTTAAAATTCAATAGTAACACATCCGTTAACATCGGTTTTTATAAAAACCGATGTTAACTGTCAATAGTAACACATTCGTTAACATCGGTTTTTTTATAAAAACCGATGTTAACTGTAAATAATAACACATTCGTTAACATCGGTTTTTATAAAAACCGATGTTAACTGTCAATAATAACACATTCGTTAACATCGGTTTTCTGTAAAAAACCGATGTTAACTGTCAACAGTAACACATTCGTTAACATCGGTTTTTTGTAAAAACCGATGTTAACTTTCAACATTAATATTCATTTTCTGGGTGTAATTCATATTAGCAACATCGGTTATTTATATAACCGATGTTGGTAATTTTACGTTAACATCGGTTTTTCAAAAACCGATGTTAACGATAATATTATCAACGTCGGTACTTTCAACATCGGTTGAAAAACCGATGTTGAAAGTCATAAATAACCGATGTAGAAAGCATATTTTCTAATAGTGATGATCCGATAATCCTTGAATAAGTGAAGAACGTGTATTTGGATTTATTCATTAATTTAAACTATTGGGATGTTATTTAATTAAGTTGTGGTTATAGAATTATGATCAATCTCAAAGCTTTCATGAATTTTGGTATAAAAATCGCATTTTCATATTAGATTTAATAAGAATATTCAATTTATTGAATTTGTTTCCTGTGATTCCTAACGAACTATACAGAAGAACCAATATTAAGTGGGTTCGCGTGGGTTAACTATAGATTGTTCAAAAGACAAGTCTGTCAACCCGACTTATTTTTTGACAAGCCAAAGAATAGTTAGTTCAACTCAATCCATTATCGTTGATTGGTGGGCTAAATACTTAAATAGATTGATTCAACTAAAATAAATAAATAAAATTTAAATTATTTTAATATTTTTACAATGAAATGTTAAAATAATTAAATATTTAAACTTAAAGTTTTAAATTAATGTTGTGGCACTTAAATAGTTGTCTATAATTAAGGATGATATATATTATATATCTATGATCTATATATTTAAAATAATAGTAAAGTGTTTTATTTTTTAAAGTAAAATCCCCTAATCTACGAGCCAATGTTGTTGGATCTAATCGGAATGAGTTGGGTTCATGTGAGCAGTCCACTTTTACATATAATTAGGATGATTTGATTTTTATCAACCCAACCCAGATGAAATCCATGGTGAACCGAGTTGACTTGCTCACTTTGATAACTTTAGGAATCAGTCTGTCATTTATAAACAAATAAGATCAAAGAGGTACTCTTTTGCCTACTTTGTTAGGTATTATTGATCTTTTCCCATTTTGCTCTATCCAAATGAGTGAAGAATCTATTTTTGGTACTTCCCTTGTTAAGCTTGTTGGAAGCAATATGATGACCCTATTCTGATAGCAGAGGGATATTATGAGTCCGTGACTAAGGAGGTGGAGGTGACTCTTCTCTGGTCGTGGTGCAAACTCCCATCCAAGCTAGGGATGCTCATCTCATCTGAATATTAAGATAATTATAATCATATCTAATAAGTAATTATCTAGATTATAAGTGAATATTATAATTATAACTAATTTTTAAAATATGAGTATAATTTAATATAATTAGTTATTGTTTTTAAAATATAGGTATATAATTAGTCATGAATAAACTAGTTATATAACTAATTATATAATGAGATATGTGTAAAATCAATTATATAACTAGTTATGAATGAATAAAAATAAGTTATTTAAAATATTCATTTTTATAAAACTATAACTAATTTTAAAATTAAAATGAATTATTTAAAATATCTATAACTATAAAATTAATTATAATTTTATACCTAATTTTATATAACTAGTTATATAAAACTAGTTATAGGTATCGTTACTTTTTTAAAATTAGCTTTTTGAGCATACCTAATCTAGTCGACTTCTCTAAGATTTGATATATATGACCTTCGAAAAATTCAACATGATAAATTTAAAAAAAAAAAAACTTACGTACTTTAAATTAACTAGGGATATATATATATATATATATATATATAATGTTTTATATAAGAATGATTATTCTCATCCGTTAGATTAAGATGAAAGATCAAAATTAAAATATTTTAAATTAAAATTAAGATCTTATTTAATCATAGAATTTATATAAGATTTATTAAATAAAAAATTAAATATTTTATATTGTCGTGATGACCACCGTCGTTATCACCAATATAATCACTGCTACTGTCGTTCTACCATGATTAACACTATGATCACTATTACTCCCACCATCATTATTGTTGATGTCACGGTCAACATGATTATCACAGTGATCGTTGTCATCATTGCTAGTGACAATCATAATAGTAGTGATTGTGACAATGATGGTAATTATAATGATGATCTTGACATAAATTAAATATTTAAAATATTTGATTTTCAATTTGATAAATCTATATATAGGTTTTATAATTAAACGAGGCTTTAATTTAAATTTAAAATATTATAATTTTAATTTTTCATGTTAATACGGATGAGGATGGTGATTCTCATACGAGGTCATTCTCAGATATGAGCGGATAAATCCTTAAAGTTGTTGCGGAACTTAAGGACCAGAAGTTCCAAGAGTTCATAAACAAAATCCAGTTTAGGCAATTTTCCAGCAGATAATTGATTGTGACTGAGGTGAGATCCTACACCTTCAAGTGTTCAAAACGTGGTTGCTCACCTCCACTATAACCAATGATCCAGTGTGGCTAAGATATTTGGATACTCAATACTTTCAGATATTTATGGTAGAAACTTGTGCTGCTGAGAATATTAGAAGTCACTGTCACGTTCTCATAAAATGATCATAGCTGGCAGTCAAGTTTTTCAAGAGAGTTATTTCTGCCAATGGCAGATTCTGATAATGTCTTAATTAAGTGAATTACATAGAAGATATGTTAAGAGCACTATTAGATAAATGAAACCTTGAAGATGACATGATAGAAATTAACGAGTCTTTGAATTGGTGTAGTTTTCACCCATAAGCAGGAATTGACAGTGTGTGAGATAAATGAAAATACATTGAAGAAATTTAGAGCGAAATAAACTACATCATTGATCACAATTAAGGAGACTGAAAGTGCGAGAAGTTGAGGGAATTATGTTTGATGAGAGAATGAAACTTCTAAATAGTTATTTGCCAAGAGAGCAAGAAAGTGATCAGAAATCTAGTTTAAGAAATTGAGATGGGTGTGTATACCAAACTTCTGAAGTATGTTTTAAAGAATGAAAAAAGATTGATGGATGGTGTACAAAACAAGAGAGACAGGAACAAAACAAGATAAATGATAAATGAGTGAATCAATCGTTGATGTGCTAGCTTGTTGGTTTTAGTCGCACTCAACCAATCATTTAATGTTAATTAGGTCTAGTTTCTAATACTAATTAATATCTTTTATGAGTATATCTTTTGGGATCTTTTGAATAAATACGATTGGCTGTTATTTAAAGATTTGATAGTTAACAAAATAAGATAAAAAAAATAACAAACTATTCTTCTAATTTGAATAAATGCTAACTAGTCCAAATTTTAATTCTTTTAATTAAAATTGAAAAATAGGATAACAGACTTTTAAATATTACTGTCATATACAATCTTTAATGCCATTTTTTATAGTTTTTTTTACCAGATCAAATATGATAAGAAATTAAAAAGATAAAAGATACAAAATAAAAGTTAAAAAATTGAGGTAGTGTGTTTTTTAAAAGAGATTGAGTGTTTATAAATGTAGTATTTTATAAAGAGAAATATTTTAAAATTGACTTAATTTAATTTTTATTTTCTTAGCTATATATCATAAATTTTCTTCGGTAAAAAAGGCTATTAATTTTCAAGATATTTTAGAAAGGTTATTTTATTTTTAATTGCAATTTTTTATCTAGTGTGTTTTCTACAAATATAATTTTTTTTGTCATCACTATTTAAAATTTAATTTTTGCACTTAAAAATAAAGGATCAAAATAACATAACTATAGTAATTAAGGGCTAAAATGAAATTAAGGTATTAAATTTAATTAAAAAAATTAAGGTGTTAAATAAAGCATAGAACGAAATTGTCCAAAGAAAAATTTAAGAGTTCAAACAAAATTCATTTGGCGGATTGTTTTGACGCCAAAAATTAAATTAATAAAAATTTGTATTTTTATAAATAGTGTCAAATTAAAAAAAAAATGTTGTTTTCTCATTATAAATTTAGTACAGGTTGTACTTCTTGTAATCCTCTACTCGAGTCAAACAAATTTGTTTCCGGTGTCCAATAGAAAATGTCTGTAGTCTAAAAGAAGTGATTCCTTCATCATTCATCGATCATGATTCACGATTTATGATTAGGTACTTATTTTTCATATGCAAATATCCTATTTTGTTCTTTTTAGTAGGAAAATGTCTATGTACTACAGCACTGTCACGTTTTTGCACGATCTCGTATGTTTTCTGGGCACATTTCATATGCATACACCTATATGACGTACAATTTGGAGAGTGTAATTTTTATTTCTCTCTATTATTTTAATGAATCTGGCTCTTTTAATAAAAATTTCTCTTTTGCTTCTTAAAAAAATCACTCAATGCCATTGTTTAACTACAATTTTCTTCCTCTAAATTTGGGGTGCATTTGATTGAATAAAACTTTTCAATTATAAAATAATTATTTTATCTTTGTAAATTTTAACCTAAACATGAGTCTCTTAGGAATAAAATATTTAAAATAAAGATAACATTAGTTTTTTTATAGGAAAAATGAATAATATTGATAAAATTTAATTTAACACAAGTTGTGGAAATTGGAATAACAAAAGAGGCAAATTGCATGTTTCATAGCTTTGATAGAACCTCTTAAAAAAAGCTTTAATAGGCAAATAAGGAGAACATGAGAATGTAATTAAAAAAAAAAAAAAGAACTTGAGAGTTAAAAAGTTATGACGACTCATTTCGGCTCTGTTACTTTTTCAAACAATGGAATGAAATCTTTGTTTTGTTCCATTGTAAAATATTCAAACAATGAAATTACCTTTTTATTCGATTTCATTTAATTCTCTATCACTAATCCCAACATAGCCTTAATTAGACATTCTTAATTTTTCTTATGTGCATTTTACACACCTAACAATTAGCTAAAGAATCTTTGTCTCAACTATCTTAAATTATCTTTCTTTTATTTTATTTGTATATTTTATCTTTTTCACCTCCTATCACTTTTATTGTATCCTAGTTTATCTACTCATGATTTTATCATTTATTAATAAATTTTAAGCAATAAAAAAAAGTGTATTAGAATGAGTATATTCAAGAGTACTTAGTTGGTAATACTTTTTCAAGAAAAAAAATGACAAAAACAAAGAAATTAAAAAAGTAGGTATATAGAATTACCCTTATATATCCTTTTCAGCTCACTTCTTTCAATTAAAATTATTCAATCATATACATTTCTCTACTTTAGTTCTTCGCAAATTACTATTTATAATGTACGCGTTTAAAAAAAATTGCAGTATATACGTATTTGATGATTTTTCATTTAATTAATTTATTGATCTTCTTGCAGATTAATATGAACACGATGGAGTCTTCCAAACATTGGCTACCCATCGGGTCAAACCTTACGGTGAAATCCGAGATGCCGCAATGTTTAGCAGAACAATACCCAAACCAACACGCTGTTAAGAAGGTTGAGAAATTGAAAGCTGCCAAATTTCAAATGAAAATGCTTAGGATCGGGCTTTTTAAGGTATATGTTAAGCCAAATATAGAATATAGCTAAATCCAATAGTTTTATATAAATAGTATCATGTTTTACTCACAAATATCGTTAACTCACTTGGGCATCAGTTAAAAAATTAATAAATAAACATTTTTATTTTAAAAAATCATGATAAAATTACTTAAAAAAATCATAATAGGATGTTTTCATAATATCTTCATAAACATTTTTACTATTAGTTCTTAATAAACTAGTATTACGAGTGCATTAACATTTTCCATATCAATATATTCAGAAAAACAAAGAGTCTACATTATTTTGAAGCTAATGAATGTAGCTGAATATTTTAATATCTTAACTGAATTTTTTCTTTAATCTATGTTAGCCTCTAACCTATGATGACAACTATTTAACAAGATTTTGAAAAGAGTTTTGCTAATTTGAGTTAGGGTATAAAATTTGAAAGCTCCGACTATTTTTTGAAATAACTTTCTATACATATTATAAACAAAGAAAATTGAAAAAAATTATATAATTTCTTAACTTGTAGAGGTTTTGAATAGTTCTGAAAGATAGGTAGAATATTTTTGTAATTGGTAGAAAAACAATAATATTCAGATACAAATGCCAGTATATCTACAAAAAAATGGCAGTATGGTGTATCTAAGTTATCTTTAAGATTGGTAGACTATTAATCTTCATTAAGTTATTGACCTGCAAATGTCATGTGCAGGTTGAGGCAAAATATCCATTGGATTTGGTAGCTAAGCGTTACTATTGCGAGGCAAAAACTGGTGTGGGAAATATTAATTGATGGTTTGCTGAAGAAAATTGAAATACGCTGGCAGAATATTTCGGCTATTCGAGCTGTTATTGGGGAAAATTTGCAAGGAATGCTAGAAATTGAGTTATTTTTCTTCTACATGCTCGTGTAAGTGTTTTAGATCACAATTTTAGAACACACATACACAGTGTATTTGTTTTTGTTTTTGTTAAGAAATGTAGGAGAATTATTATACTCGTTCTTCCAACCTTCTTAACCAAGTGGTATCCTCACTGTCCTTTATTTTATTTTTTTGAATTAAAACTAAAATTATTAGCACGCATTAAAATTATTGAGTTAATGCATTTTTTACACTTGAAGTTTCAATGGCTCTTTTGGGGGAGAATTTGTATAAAATATAGTAAAATCATTTAAATATCCTCATTTGACTGTTTAAATATATGATATAGTTTTTTTAAAAAAATATATGATATAGTTAATTTACGATGGTAATGAATAATGATTACAATGAATTTCTAATTGTGATACATGTTTAATGTCAAAACCACATGTTTGAAAATTCGTTTTTTCACACAGCTAAGTAAAGTCCCATCATTCTTTGGCGAGATTGAACCAATGCCCAGACTCCACTAACGGTCAGGCTTCACAATTTCGGTGGGTATTTATAAACTCTACGTTTCCTTAGTTTTTTTTTTTTTGTTTGACAGAAAATGTTACTTACAATTAATTTAATACTATTCATATAATCATAAAAATACTTTTCACCTGTTACTATGTAATCAACTTATACATTTTTATGGAACATAGTTAAAAAAAAATTCTATCATCTTAACAATTACTTAGGAGACACTATCTTGAATTTGATGCCGGAGTTATGGACCAACACTACGTGAATCTCTGATGCAACCATCGAATGTTGGAATTGAGTCGAAAACCTTTTCCTAGTTCCTACCCTACTTATTTTGATTTATAATCAGATGACAACACAGGTTTCGGTTTCTTCGAGGCATGATGTGCGTGTAAATGGATCACAAGGTGCACATCAAGAAATTCACCAAACCTGAGGTAACAACCACTATTCATTTTTTTCACACACAAAAAAATGTGTTCATCCTAATGCTTTAGACAAGGTTAAATCAAAGTATCAAGATAATTAGTGCATATTGTTTCATGTTGCACCTAATCTGATCTTTTCTCTCTTATAAACGAGGCTACCAAAGCTCGCTTCAAGATACAACATTAATGTCTTGGAGTCAAGGCTTATGTTTCAAATGAGTTGGTGTCTGATAGCAACAAGGCACAAGATAGCAGTAGACCAAGATGATCATCAGGAAACCAGCCCACTACAAGGACTTCGTTTGAGATGCACATTGCTCTTCCTGACTAGACGATAGGATATTGCAATAGATAATTCTGTTATAAGAATTGGTTAGTGACAACAAACCAATTCTGTTAGTTCCATTACGAGTTTGTTACAGCACAGCTGGCCAGTTATTGGTCTTCAGCTTTTATCCATTTCATGTTTACAAATACCAGATATGGAAATAAAATCAGCAAGGAGAATTTACCAGTAGTAGCTTGTAGTGTTAGTAGATAATTCTTTCTTAACAAATCTAGTCCGACCTGCCCTCATGCCGGAGCACACCACGCGCCAAACCTCCCTTGAACGCTTGGAGGATGCAGTTCACAAACTCACTCAACATCAGGCCACATTATCCCAAAACCATCAAACACTTACCCAAGCCAATGCAGACCTCAACCTCAAGCTTGACTCCGTCCTTGATCGCCTAGCCACCCTCACCTCCACACCACCCTCCCCCAAACCACCTCCCTCACCACCGCCCATACCCACACCCAAACCACACATGAAACTCGAAGTTCTGCGTTTCGATGGCCAAGATCCTCTCGGTTGGATCTTCAAAATCACGCAATTCTTCGATTACCAAGGTATCCCCGACGTCGAGCGCCTCATTGTCGCGTCGTTTTATATGGAGGGACCCGCCCTTTGCTGGTTTTAATGGATGTCGAGGAATAGGTTCCTGACATCGTGGCCGGCCATGCTTCAGGCCTTGGAGTCCCGATTTGCTACGTCGTACTACGACAACCCACACAGCGCGTTTTTCAAACTACAGTAGCGAGGCACCATGAATGATTATTTGATGAAGTTCGAGTGCCTCGCAAATTGGGTCGTCGGACTCGTTCCACCGTTCCTGTTGAGTTGTTTCGTTTCAGGCCTTGAGGTACAGGCCTTGTAGCCGATGTGCTTGTCGTAGATCGTGGCTCTGGCCAAACATCAAGAGGACAAGCTTTTAGACCGTCGTCGTAGCCATCGTGCCCCTCACCATTCTTCAACCCATACCAGTCCACCCACTCCCACCTTTGCTACCCCACCACCCAAACTTTCTTTCCGTCGATTATCACCGGAGGAGATAGCCATCAAGCGAGACAAGGGTCTCTATTATTATTGTGACGAGAAGTGGTTAACAGGGCATCGCTGCCACCCCCGCATCCACCTCCTCATCGCAGACGAAGATGTGGATTTGTCCCTATCACCATGCCCACCCGAATCCCAATTCCATCAAGGGGTTCTTCTCCACCGTTGCCTTCCGACGACTCTCCGCCTTAATTAAGCTTGAACGCGATGCCAGGAATGCTAGCTCCTGAAACCTTTCGTGCGTATGGCACCGTTCAGCATCACAAGCTCACCATCCTTGCCGATGGTGGCAGTACGCACAAATCTGTGCAATTGCGAGTGGCCAAGTTTCTCGGCCTTCCTTCCACTTCGATCGACCCCCTTCCAATCATGGTTGGTAATGGAGGTGTCATGCAGTGCAGGTTCCGCTACCCTCAGGTATCCATTTCCATTCAAGGCCACCAGTTCACCGTGGACCTTTTTGGGTTATCCTTGAGTGGTGTTGACATTGTACTGGGCGTCCAATGGCTTAGGGACTTGGGCCCGGTCACTACTGACTACACCTCCCTTTCCATGTCCTTCACCCACCTGGGCCATCCTTTTCACCTCGTTGCGAACATGCCCGTCAACCCACCCTCAGCCTCGGCCCACCAACTTAAACGCATGTTGCAAACCCAAGCTGTCTTGGCCCTGTTCCATTTAGGACCTGCACCCTCCTCTTCCCAAATAGCTTCACCAACCTTAGTCTCCGACAACCTTCCCACACCTTTAGCCCTCTCCACCCTCCTTGCCAAGTTTCACCAATTATTTAGCGAACCATCCCAGCTTCCCCCTGTTCGGCCCATCTCCCACCATATACACCTCTCGCCTGACTCCAAACTCATCACCGTTAAACCTTACCGCTACTCCCATAGCCAAAAGACAGAACTCGAGAAACAGGTCCAATCTATGCTCAATTCTGGACTCATTAGGCTCAACCATAGTCCCTTCTCCTCACTGATGCTTCTAGTCAAGAAAAAGGATGGTAGCTGGCACTACTGCATTGACTATCGGGCCCTTAATGCTATCACCATCAAACACCGATTTCCTATGCCCACCATTGATGAGCTCCTCGATGAGCTTGGCGCGGCGTCATGTTTTTCGAAATTGGATTTGCGCCAGGGCTTTCATCAAATTCGTATGGTGGAAGAGGACATTCATAAGACAACTTTTCGGACCAACATAGGACATTATGAATATTACGTCATACCCTTCGGGCTTTGCAACGCGCCGACAACATTTCAGGCCACCATGAACAAATTGCTTAAGCCTTTCCTCCGCAAGTTTGTGGCCGTGTTTTTTGATGATATATTGGTTTACAACCCTTCTTGGGTCGTTCATCTCCAACACTTGGAAGCTATTTTTGTTGTGCTCTCCCAAGGTTCCTTCCATTTGTGTGAGTCCAAATGCGCCTTTGCCAAAGCCAAGCTCCAATACTTAGGCCATATTGTGTCGGCGGACAGCGTGGCCCCGGACCCATCCAAAATTATTGCCATGTTGAACTGGTCAACGCCTACCAACACTACTGACCTTCAGGGGTTTCTTGGCCTAATGGGCTTTTACCGACGCTTCATACGTGGTTATGCGCCCATGGCAGCTCCTCTGACAGCTCTCCTCTACAAAGACAATTTTCTATGGAGTAACGAAGCTCAGTGTGCCTTCGATAATTTGAAGCAAGTCATGACTTCGGCACCGGTGCTCACTCCGCCGAACTTCACCATTCCTTTTTGCGTGGAGACCGATGCTTTTGGGTTCGCGATGGGGGCAGTGCTTTCCCAGCAAGCTCACCCGATAGCATTCTTTAGCAAAATCCTTTGCTCAAGGCTCCAACGCTCCTCTACATACGTTCGTGAACTTCACGCTATCACTACAACAGTCCGCAAATGGCAGCACTATCTTTTGGGGCACCCATTCACCATCATCACGGACCATTAGAGTCTGAAGGACCTAATGAACCAGATAATTCAGACCTCATAACAATAGCACTACTTGGCCAAGCTTTTGGGCTATGACTACACCATCCAATATTGTTCCGGTTCGGGCAATGTGGCGGCCGACGCACTTTCGAGGATTGTTCCGCCGGGGCACTATTTAATTCTCTCTATTCCCAACCTCGAATGTTTGGCAGACATAAAGTGTTCTGATTCCCACTCCTCGGCATATCAAAACTTACTCCATAAGATTCACTAGCAACCAGATGCTCACTCTGATTATTCGGTCAAGAAGGACTGGATTTTCTATCGTGGCAAGCTTTGGCTTCCGTCCGACAATCCTTATATTCCCATGCTTTTGGAAGAATTCCATTCAACCCCACTAGGGGGACACATGGGTAAGGCCAAGACCCTACAACGACTCCAGGATAATTCCTTCTGGGACAGTATGCGCCGTGACGTTCACCGCCTGGTCTCAGAGTGTCGCATTTGTCAACAAATGAAGTATAAGAGTAAGAAACCCATAGACCTCCTCCAACCAATACCCACCCCTTCAGGATTGTGGGAGGATTTATCCCTGGATTTCATCACTGGGCTGCCGCCGTCCCATGGATTCACGACCATCTTGATTGTCGTGGACAGGTACTCGAAAGGCACCCATCTTGGAGTCTTACCGCCAAAGTACTCCGCCCACAAAGTAGTCAGCCTCTTCCTCGACATTGTCTGCAAGTTGCATGGCTTCCCCCACAATTTGGTGTCCGACAGAGACCCAATTTTTCTTAGCTCCTTCTGGCGTGAATTGTTCTGCCTAAGTGACACCAAACTCCGTTACAGCACTACCTATCACCCTGAGTCCGATGGGCAAACTGAAGTCCTTAATCGGACTCTCGAACAATACCTCCGTTCATTCGTCCATGATCGGCCTACTCTCTGGTACTCATTCCTTCCATTGGCGGAATGGAGCTATAACACACAGTATCTCTCGGGGTCCTCCCCAATTGAGGTTGTTGATTCGATGATGGCCACTAGGCAGGCCTTGCACACCAAACTACAACACCACTTGCTGAAGGCCCATAATGCTATGAAGGCCTACGCCGACCGCCACCGTCATGACGTACACTTCCAGGTCAGAGATTTAGTCTATGTCTGCCTCCGGCCATACAGACAGCTGTCCGTTCGACCCCATTATTCCAAGCTTGCTAAACCCTTTTATAGGCCTTTTCGGGTCACGAAGAAAATTGGGCCTGTGGCATATCGCCTCCAACTGCCAACGGGATCTAAAATTCACCCCGTCTTCCACGTGTCACTCCTGAAACCCCACAACAGCCCACCCCCTACCACCGACGAGACACTTCCACTAGCGTAGGTTGATCACCACCCCATTATCAAGCCCTTGTCCTTTCTAGACTGGAAGTGGAATTCTGCCGCGAACCCACCATCGCAAATGGTCTTGGTCAAATGGCGCAGGCTGGCTCCAAAAGAAACTTCGTGGGAGGACTGGGACATTCTTTGCTCCGCTTACAACCTCGAGGACGAGGTTGATTTTCCTGGGGAAGGTGTTGATAGCAATAGGGCACAAGATAACAGTAGGCCCAAGAGGATCATCAGGAAACCAACCCACTACAAGGACTTCGTTTGAAATGCACAATTGCTCTTGCTGACTAGATGATAGGATAATGCAATAGATAATTCTGTTATAAGAATTGGTTAGTGACAACAAATCAATTTTGTTAGTTTCATTACGAGTTTGTTACAGCATAGCTGGCCAGCTATTGATTTTCAACTTTTTGTTATCCATTTTATGTTTATAAATACCAGATATGGAAATAAAATCAGCAAGGAGAATTTACCCGTAACTTGTAGTGTTAGTAGATAATTCTTTCCTAACAGTGTCATCATGTTCAAGCAACATGCCACAAAATTGACTTGGAGCAAAAAGTCACCCTAGTGATATGTTGAGAAACTAATATATCCCTGATGTTGAATTTGACAAAAAGACATACGGGATATTATCAAGTCAAGTTATCCAACGGTTGATCTATTAAACAACACAGATCTTTCTTGCAATATCACAACAATCGCACAAGATGATTGACCTTGTACCAATAAAAACTTATGGAATGCATCCACTCATTATACAGCAACAACAACATTGTCCAACTGATGTCAATTTCAACTACATGCACGAGGAACTTATTGACGACGATGATTGGTTCTCCCATCAGAGTTATTTTCACCAAATATTAAGTAGAATGATTTTTAAACCTGTTTGGTTGATTACCTTTTTTTTAGAAAGTAATAATTTAGTTATATTTTATTCTTTCAATTTAGTTTTAGGTATATACTAACTTTATTGCTACTTAATTTTAAAGGTTTATAATACAATACCTATTAGAATAAAATAAAATACTCAAATTGTAGCATGAGGAGGTAATTGATATTGGAAAAACCATGCTAATAGAATTTATGAGAGAAATAGCATGGATATCGTGCCTCCAACTTCACCCTCATTATTGCTTAGGCTTCAACAAACCTGGTAAATTTCATCTTATGTTAGAGCATAATTGATAAGGCAAAACTTTGAAGACTCAAATGATGACAGGAAATAAAATGTCATTTTTATTTATAAAAAAAAAACACTCATCCTATGTTATGTTATCATAGAAGAAAACAATAATACTAATAAGAAAAATAGGAAAAAATAATATTTAAGAACAACATAATATGGAAACAGTGTTTGCCATATATAAAGAAGAATATTATTTTTGCTCACCTAGAAGTGGCCGGAAATTCTAAATGTGCTCAAATTTTATAGAAGATAGAAAGGTAGTAAAAAGAAACACAACAATTCGCATCTTATAAAACCTGTCCAAAGACTCTTCAAATGGATTTTAAATAGAACATTGTTATAACAAAAATCTTGTGAACATTATAAAAATTTTACTTACTTTTTCATAGCATTTTTTGGAAGTATCAACTTCTTTGCTCGAAGCAGTCATTCTTTATTGATCTTGATCACCAATGAGAGTACTCATTGTTTTCTTATCATTATTGTAAGTAGCCATTGCTGCTGGTATGCATGAAAGAAACTAATCGAAATAGTATGCAAAATGCAGGAAAGAAACAAATTTTTTTATGGATAACTTGTTCTTCATATTTTTAATGTTCATAAGACATAAAAAATTATAAACGTGTGGCATAAAAAAATGTTACCGAAAAATAATAACCATGAAGCCACCAAATAGTAAAAGGAGGAGTACACATTCAGTTTTTTTGTTGATATTAAATTAGTCTTAAATCATTTAAAGAGAGCAAAAACTTTGAAACATTACGTTACTTTTAAATATTTTTAAAAACTTGGACATGATTTGATGAATTGCCCTTTAATTACTATTAATAATAAATAATGGTAATATTTAGTAACATTTATTTTTTATATCATGTAAAAAAACATTTTATCTGTTATATATTTTTGTTAAGATTAATATTTTAATATAGAAATTAAATAAAGTATAATTATATATGTCTACATATATTTGTATAATTTATTTTTAAAATTTATTATAAAATCAATGGGAGTAAAAAATCTATTTGTTTTAAAATGTTTAATAAATTTTTTACATTAAATTTCCGTTGAATAAAATCAATGGATTTGCATTGAATAATATAAATTCCTGTTGTCAAAATAATTAAAATAAATCTAATAAGTTAAATAATTTTTAAGTACTTTCTTGACAACAAAATTTACAACAGCGAAGTTGTGAAATTAGAATTTCGATCCAATGATAATAATATTAAGTAGTAACATTTTATTTGCTATATAATTTTTAAAAATTAATATTTTAGCATTGAAATTAAATAAAAAACATTATATGTGTCTATATATATTTTTATAATCCATTTTTAAAATTGATTATAAAATCAAAGGGAGTAAAAAAAATCTATCTGTTCTAAAATGTTAATACTTTTTCTTATAAAAAAAATTCGTTGAATAAAATATTTTTACAAAAAAAAATTACAATAGCTAAATCAATGGTTGTTATAAAATTAGAATTTTGATCTAACGGTTGAAAAAGCTTCAAGGTTTCTTTAGTACCAAATCAATAATTGTTGTCAAATTAGAATTTTGATCCAACAATTGACAAAATTTTAAACTTTCTTTATATATATATATATATAGACATTAAGGTTTGTGAAATTATTTTCATTTTATTTAGTGTAAAAAAAATATATTAAATATTACATATTTTTAAAAAAATCATCTTATTTATTTTGTGGCAAAAAATATTCAAAGTAATGGCAAAAGAGGTAAAACCTAGATTATTAATAAATAAAAAAATGTATGTGTGTATAAATTATTAATATACATTTTAAATTTAGTATATTACATAGTTTTTAAAAGTAAATAATCATTTTAAAACTGAAATTTAAATTAATATTATGTTATTAGTTTTCCCTAGATTTTTAAAAATTAATAACCTTTCATTAATTTTATATCACATTAAATCATATCAACTGTTATTATGAGATTAAAGTTTTAATCTAACGGTTCAAAAAATATTAAAGTGGATATTACATATTTAAATAAGATCAACGATTATTATAAGTTAAAATTTCGATTTGATTGTTCTAAAACTTCGAGTGAAGTTTATATATAGATATGTTTTCACATAAAATTTTGGCTGATTGGAATGTGAATTTTAAACTTTATAACAATAATATGACAACACATTTAAATAAAAAATATATAATTAATTAATCTGATTTCATAATAAATGACATTTTAGCATTTTTTTTGTCGCCATTTTTAAATTGGAAAATTGATCAAGACTAAGCACGATTAAATTCCTCCGTTTTAATAATCTTTATTCCTAGCTAGTTGACTACCCGTAAAGTAATTATATTTTTTATCAGTTAAATTACAAACAAAAGAAATAATGGCAAAAAAGGAGTAATATAAATTAATGCCTCTCTATGTCATTAAAATACAAAAGTTAGTGAAAGAGTAAAAAAAATTATTCACCTGTCACATCTTTATGGTAGTGTGTGTTCAACTGTTCATATTATGAGTTTTCTAACATACCATCATTTTTTGGTGGGTAAACATTGGCTAAGAAACTAACACTTGCAGTGTAAACTATTCTCAAATGGATACTACATAGGTAGATAGATAGATATGAGCTGTGAGCTGAATTCATCCACAAAGATATTTTATATTTGGTAAATCTTTTGTCCTGACTCCATAATGATCAGATCAAGTTAGATGAAAGAACTCTTCCAACTTGAAAGGTTGAAGCTGGATGTGGTCATCTTTTCATCTGTACCTATAGTTGAACAAAGAAAGCAACGAGTGTGAGGTGCCTGGTTATTAAGTTTTCAATGTTAGATAGTATATTGAACTACTGACACTAACCATAGATGGATCATAGAAAAAAAAACACACTAACCATAGTGAAATGTTCACGCAAGTATCTTCCCAAAGCAATTGCGGAGCTTGTAGTTGTAGACATCTCGCACTCCAAAAGCAAAAGGAATGTTTTCTTGATATGCCAATGATTCGCCTTAATCTCATAATTTACATTTAATTTAATCTCGTAAATTTTTGAAAGATTTCAATTGTAACTGAAGAAATGTATGTGACCCAAGGGCAGTGCTCCTGATTTTTATTAGAAATTAACATATATTCCAATTTTATCATTTAGTTATTGTTCAATTGGAAAACTTTTACTTTAACTTGTATCAATTACAAAAAACACTCTTCTCATGGAACACGTCTTAATCAGCTAATTTTAAAAAACAAAATGATATAACAGCATACCACAAACTTAAGTTTAAAAACTTCCTTTATAGTGTGTTTTTTTTTTCATCTGTCTACTATCTACTTAACCAAAGAATGCAAAATTGTACCAAAAAAAGAAAAGCATGCAACAAAATAAAGATCATAATCATTAACAAAGGACAACGAAATAATAAATGAAAAAAACTAACGCAATAATCAACATGTAATAAAGGATGAATATTTATAATAACGCAGTCTAGGTCTCACAATTCAACTTCAGTAATAAAAAATAAAAAATAAAAACAAAGTCTCAATTCAACTAATGAAAACAGTCAAAAGTTACTTTAAAAATGTATGGCTCGCAGGTTTTACAAATTTGAAGTGTTTTCTAAGCTGGAAATAGTTTCACCCTGAGCAATTTAATTGCTTGAGGGAAAGTGAATTATGTTGTAAAATAAAATACCAACAAGAGGGCTTCAACCTATATGGCATATACCATGATATGCAAATTGTAATTCCCAAATCTCCTCTATCAAGCTTCACAAGTTTAAAGATACAAAATAAGTTAATAAACAACAGACTTTCCTAAAGTTTCATAAATTAATTTCATCAATTGTATATAGCATACACGATGACTGTTGCATTCTAAAGAAAACTTCAGCACCAAGATTCATCTAAATTGCAGTGAAGTTCTACAAAGTGTCAATATAATATATTTACCAGATGCAATCACTTCTGTTACAAAAGGCTCGTCAAACTTGCAAGTCAAGTCTTAGAAATTGATAGGGGCGATTTGCCAGAACCTTCCAATACTGCTGCAGGATCAGAGGACCTGGTTGCAGTTTCATCTGCTCCATCCAAATTTATTTCACTGAAGCTTCTTTTCTTAGATGGAGTATTTGAATTTGTGTTTTCATTTTCCTTCTGCTTTCCTTTTTCTTTTCTGTTGTCAGTCTCCTTATCAGGTTGTGGTTCTCCATTCGGAAGTGGAAATAATGGAGGTTCCTGGCCACTCAATCGACAAAACACTCGCTCAACCGTTTCACTAATCTCCTTACCCAGGCCATTATTGTCTAAAATTAAATCCCAAACTGATTTTGAGGCTTTTTCAAGTACAGAAGCTCTGCATGAAATAAGCATGGATGTAAGATAAAGGCAGACAATCAGTGAACCAAAGATGTATATCAATATGTTTGAACAAAAACATATACAGTGGTAATCATGAAGATATAATCCAATTGGGAATAATGACTTCTGACAAAGTAACAATTCTTCCAAGACCTACATATAGCATCTGGAAGACAACACAAGGAAATAGACATTCAGGAGACAAAAGGGTAAAATAGAAGAACTTTATGCAGTGTGCTTCTATTTATTCTAAACTATGCCAGAAGGAGAGTAAGAAACTTTTTAGTCATGTGTACAACCAAGTAGCTGTGCATTGATTGACCAGGGAGGTCTGCTTAGAGAGTGTTTTAAGTTTTAACATATCCAATTCCAAACACATAGCTTCTATTTTTCAAACATGCAAAACAATTGTGGGGAAGGGCAAAAAAGGTTAATAGCAAAGTAAGCCCCTGTGGCAACCCTCTGAAGATATAAAAGCTATCACTTTGGTTCAGTCCTCTAAAGAATTTCAACATTAATTTAGACCTCAACCATGTAAAGCAATATCGGTAATGTCCTTGAAGAAAATTGACATCAATTTACTCACAGTCTATACACAGATGACAGAACAATGATTTTGATCAAGATCCATTGTTCCTAAATAACAGGAGGGGTTCAAACTTAAAGGCCATCTTTTGGCTGGGTTCCAGATCTGATTTGCACATATCATTTTACCCCAATATTCTGAGTGCCACAGTAAAATCCTAAGGTCTGTTATCCTACATCAATTTGGAGGTCACTGCTTAACCAAATTTGAGCCGCATCACTCGTGCTGTTGGAAGCAATGTTGGTGCAACTTATGCAAGAGGTGAGAAGCCTGCATAGAGATCAGGTCGGATCTTATGCAGAGACTCCAAAAGGTGACTACAAATCTGCAATCCTTTGGACTTTCTGGAAGGTGGCCCGGAGGATGAAAAGATTACATATTTGAATTTGGAAGTTTGGAATGCTACTCCAATCTGTGATTTTGAAGCTGGATAGACAACCTAAAACCACTGAGGAAAAAAACTAAAGTTTTCAAGTTCATCCAGCATTACTTCTCAAAACACATAATCAAGACAATCCTTGAATGGCCAGTCAATAAACTGATATAAAATTTTCAGATTAATTAAGGGAAGCATTTTCAGGTTTTAAAAATTATTATATAAAATTAAGAATTGATAACTAACTAAATAAATGAGCTGGCCACCTGTTGAGTAAGGACAAATACATTAGACTGCATACCCTCCACATATCTATACTTTGAAAGGTCGAGTAACACATACCACTACCAGTACTGATAGCACATACCAGAGAGTATTGTGAACCTGGTAAATGTTCTTTTCAATTTGGCAGGAGAGATTTCAAGGTCAACCCAAGAACTTGGGAGCGGTTTACCTTTTCAAGTGAAAGGGGTGGAGGGGACTTCTGCCAGACAAGGGGGTTTATAAAATACTAATATGTAACATGAGTGTTGTTCATGCTAGTGCAGCAATGTTACCGTGTCATCTTCAATTGATCTATTATGTATGTCTTTTAGTTTCATTTGAACCATGACAGGACTGAACCTAAGTACACAGATTTGATTTATGTTCTATACTAACCAGGGTTCAGTGGCTATAAGCCTGTAGCAGCATACAGATTATAGAACATTTAGGTCAATAGCTCAAAGAAGAAATTCTAGTCAACACAAAAGCTTTCTTCTACTTTAAGCAGAGAATTAAACGGGGGTCGAAAATAGTCAGTGCTAAAAAGAATACTAGTATGATACTGGCCCAACGGCTACAGAAAAAAAAAATGAAACTTGTGAAGTTAAGTTCCCTTTGAATCAGTTTAAGTTCCGCATAGAAAAATACGCAACCGTATCACTTACTCAAGTTCTTGCCGAAGTGCGTCAAAGAGCTCTCTTTTGGTCTGTTTCTCAGCCCCAGGGGTGTTCAGAACCTTACTCTGCTCAGCCATCTTTATAGTAGTACTCTTCAATTCCTCCTACAAAAATACAACAAAATAGCACAAACCGATCAGACTTAAGGTCAAAGTAAATTAAAGAAATTAAATATATGAAGATGCTAGTAGAAACTTAGAAAAAGAATGATATGAAAACTCAATTAACAAAGAAATTGAAAAGAAGGGAGGGAAGAAACTACATTGGCTTTGAGCTGGTTGATGATCTTCAGTCTGAGGGCATCAATTGTGCCGTCGTTCATCAGCGACTCCAACACATCTTCGGGAGTGATTATCGAGGATGAAGCCATACGTAATTGTCCACGTAGAACCGTAACCGAACCGAAGACGCCGAAGAATTTCGATCTTCTGCTGAATCGTTGGATACGGACAAATGTCAGATTTTAAAACGCAGTAATAATTGGTGGTCAAATTCTCAGAATTTGAGGGAACGAGAAGAACCCTAATGCGAAGAAGATGACGGGGTAGGGAAACCTGTCACTCCCACCTAATATATAATACTGTTTTTTTTTTATTATTATTGAAAGATCTATATACTACCACTTCTCAAATACTATAAGAATATAAAATTATTTTATGCTAATTAAAAAATTGGTTTGATTGAAAGATCTATAATTTTATATACAACTACTTCTCACATATTATAAAAGAATATAAAATTATTTTATGTTAGTTAAAAAATTGGTTAATAATATTTAATTATACTATTTCATTTAAAAATAAATATTTTTTAAAGTATCTAACTTTGAATTTAATATCAAAAATAAATGAAAATCATTAAAAATGAAGTCTTAATGAAAATATTATTAAATGAGTACAAAATTATTAAGATTTATTTATATTTAAGATAAATGCATAAGATTTTTTTCCTTATATTTTGGAACATATAGTAATATTTTATATTCCTAATTGATTATTTTTTTTTACATATAGTTGTCTGCTACTCCTAATTCTTGAATTTAAATCTTCCTATGCAAGATATGTATAAAATTTACAAATTTATATATGAACATCTTAAATTTAAATGGGGCTCATATTTTAGGATCATGCTTCACATTGGTTTCAGATTAAACAGGTGACTTATGAGCCTCAGGGCTCACGCTCTCGTTCAACCCCAAGGCTTTGGTCTTCTCCGCCGTAGCCATGTCAATGTCACATGTCATTACCCAATCTCTAAAGAACTCGAGCTGAGCAAGGCCATGAGCGCCTCTTCTCCCTCTCACCCGTCGACATCCTCATCGCAGTCAACAAGCACCGCGAAATCTACTGCCAGAACCTCCTCTCCTCCCTCGCTAATCGGCTCGATCGCGACACCATCGGCATATTGCTCCTATCCAAGTCCCACAAGGTCGCCGCCAAGCTTGTCAATGCCTTCACTGATCATAAAGTTAAGAAAACTTACATTGCCCTCTGCACAGGTTCTCCTCCCATTTAGGAACGGGTCTGTTAGACACAAAAACTAATAATGCTGGGTTCGAGGCCAGCTCCTCCAGAATTAAGAGAGGGAAAGGGAAAACAGACACAGAGAGAAAGGAAGTTGTATTTTCATTCATGTCTTATTGTTATTACAATTGCTTATTTATACTAACTTCCCTACTAACAGAATTTGTCTTCTTATGCTCAGGGAATATTTTCCAAATCATTGGCTAATTCTATTGTGATCATGCTGTCACCTGCAGTACCATCAACCGACAATTCTGCAATTGTGGATTCTCCTTTGCGCAACCACGTCAGCTTCCCTTCATACCAGCCTCATCATATGTAGTCGTTGAGGTAAGAAGGTCTTGTGATGACCCTCTTGGGCTTTCCTATTGACTGCACCCCTGTGTTTTGTGACTGCACCCTTGCTTCGTGTTCTTGGTCTGTTGTTGCTATTTTCACCTCCTTCTTGCTTGTGCTTGCTTCAGTCTTTGTATCAGTCGTGGGCCCTTGAAAATTCACCTTGTCCTTAAGGTGATAATCTGCACACAGCTGCTTCCAATCTTCCCAGGATGTTTCTTCTGGCAATAACCCCTCCCATTGCACCAGAACTTCCCAGGGAGCTTGCTCTGATGCTCGGCAATAATCAAGGATAGCCATAAGGGAGATGACAGGTTGGTGCTGAGTGAAGCATTTGGGCAGAGCAACTTCGGATCCTTGTTCAGGATTACCTTTAAAAGACTTCAGTAAGGAACAATGGAAGATCGGATGTATACGAGGTCCTTCCGATAGCTTCAAGCGATATGCTGCCTTGCCAATAAGCTCTACGATTTGGAACAGCCCATAGAATCTCTTGGTCAACTTGCCCATTGCTGCCTGAGGTCCTTTGGCTGAGACTTGGCGGTAGGGGCGTAGTTTCAGCATTACCCAATCCCTTGTTTGGTAATTCACTTCTCTCCGGTTAGCGTCTGCTGCCTTCCTCATCCGTTCTTGAGCCCGCAGAAGCTTCTTTCTTATAGTCTGAAATGTCTCCTCTCTGTTTGTCAACATTTCATCAACTGCATCTAGCACCGAAGTCCCTGCGATGTATTCAGGAAATTTGAAAGGCTTGCACCCAAAGGTGACTTCGAATGGGGTGGTCCCTGTGGCTGAGTTCCACGAGGTATCATGTGACTATTCTACCCAAAGTAAGTATTTTCCCCATTCGCGTGGCCGACAATGAACGAAAGCATGCAGGTATTGTTCAATGACTCTATTGAGCACCTCAGTCTGACCATCACTTTGTGGATGGTAGGCAGAGCTCATTCGAAGCTACGTTCCACTCCGACGGAATAGTTCTTGCCAAAACTTGTTGACAAATAGCGGGTCACGGTCAGAGACCAAGCTTCTTGGTAGACCATGGATTTTGCCTACGATCTCCATGAATAAGGTAGCTACAACTTGAGCTGTGTGGGACGCTGGAAGCATACCTAAATGCATTCCTTTAAAAAACTGATCAACCACGACTAGTATCACAATGTTGTCGTGATAAGGGGGAAGTCCGGTGATGAAGTCCAATGAAAGGTCCTCCCAAGGTCTATGCGGTACCGGCAATGGACACAGGAGACCAACTACTCTTTTCGTTTCATATTTAACGTACTGATAATCAAGACATTGAGCCATAAACTTAGTGGCATCTGCTCGAAGTCCTTCCCAATCAAAATTTTCCATTAAGCGGGCTATGGTTTTCACAACCCCCATATGACCACCAGTTGGTGTAGTGTGATACTCGACCAGCAAGGTGGGGATGATTTTCAAGTCTTTGGGTAACCAAATTCGTCCTTTGGGAAGGATCAATTTCTGAGCGAGGGAGAGACCAACATGTTTCTCAGGATTCTTTAGAATTTTCTGTCGGAGTTGATTATATTCCTGGTGAGCATCCAATTGGTTGTACAATTTAGTCAAAAACAAGGGGCAAGGCACGAAAAGGCTAAGCAGAGTGGAATCTTGGTCAAAGCATCGTAAGAGAGCATCAGCAGCTTGGTTGTGGGCACCAGACCGATATTGGATTTGATAATCATATCCCATTAACCTAGCCAAGTACATGTGTTGCTCTGGTGTTTGGATGACTTGAGTTAGCAGCTCCTTAAGGCTTTGGTGGTCAGTAATGATGGTGAAACGATGGCCGAGCAGATACTGCCGCCACTTCTTCACGGCGGCTGTGATGGCGAAGAGCTCGCGGACGTATGCTGAAGCCCGTAGCAATTTTGGAGGAAAGGGCTTACTGAAGAATGCTATGGGGTGATTGTTCTGGGAAAGGACTGCCCTCATTCCAATCCCTGAGGCATCCGTTTCCTCGGTGAACAACATGGTAAAGTCCGGTAAGGCCAAAACAGGTGCGTGAGAGAGAGCTTGCTTGAGCTGATCGAATGCAGTGTGCGCCAGGGGTGACCACGCAAATTGATCCATAGTAGTGATGTGCACCAAAGGAGCTGCAATAGAAGCATACCCTCGTATAAAATGACAATAGAATCCAGCCAATCCTAAGAAGCTTCGAACTGCTCGAGTTGTCCGAAGTATAGGCCAGTTATGGATGGCCGCCACTTTTGATGCGAGGGGCTCCACACCACGGTAGGACACCAAGTGGCCCAAGTACTCCACCTAATCTTGAGCAAAGAAGCACTTGGTGAGTTTCAGAACAAAGTGGTGAGCAGAGAGTACCTGAAAGGCGAGTTCTAAGTGAAGAAGATGGTCAGCAAAGCAAGAACTATATATGAGAATATCATCGAAGAACATAATGATAAATTGACGCAAGTAAGGGCGGAAAATGGCGTTCATCATGGCCTGGAAGGATGAAGGCGCATTACACAACCCAAATGGCATCACTCTGAACTTGTAGTGGCCATGATGGGTGTGAAAGGTAGTCTTCGGGATGTCGTCGGAATGCATGCGTATATGATGATATCCCTGCAATAAATTGAGTTTAGAGAAGCAGCGAGCACCACCAAGCTCATCCAAGAGCTCATCAATCATTGCGATTGGGAAACGATCACGAATCGTAATTGCATTCAGGGCGCGATAATCCACGCAGAACCGCCACGTGTCGTCGTGCTTCTTCACCAGCAACACCGGGGAAGAGAAGGGGCTGGTGCTTGGTTGAATTAGACCCTTTTGGAGCATTGCGTCAACTTGTGTTTTGATTTCACACTTTTGAAAGTGGGGATATCTGTATGGCCAGACATTGACGGGAGCTGAGTGAGGAAGAAGATGAATGTGATGGTCAGTTTCACGTGCCGGGGGTATGGTGTTTGGTTGCTGAAATAGGCTCGCAAACTTGGTGAGGAGCTTTTGAATATCCGGATGGAAGTTCTGAGATGTGATGGAGTCAGTCTCAATAAGGGAGATATGGCAATACAGGCCTGTCTCTGTTGTCTGCGACATATGACGAAATTGAGATGAAGTTATCGGGTTTAGAGTGAATTCCTTGTCTCCCTAATGTGTGATGATACGACCCTCATGAATGAATTGCATGCAAAGGGAGTTATAATCAGTGAGAATGGGTCCTAAAGATTTCAACCACTGAACTCCCAAAATCACATTTGCTCCGACAATGGGCAGGACATGTAAATCCACGGTGAACTGAGTGGATTGAATGTCGAGAATGATGGTTTCGCAAAAGCTGGTGCATTGAAGATTCTGACCATTTCCCACCATAACACGTAGTGGTGAAGGAGTGGGCTGACAGGGAAGGCGCAATTGAGTGACGAGCTCCTGTTGAATAAAATTGTGGGTGTTGCCACCGTCCACGAGCACCACAACAGGGTGGCTGGAAAAGTTGGCCCATGAGTCGTAAGGTTTCCGGGGCGAGGTGACCCGCAAGTGAATTTAGGCTAATTTGGGACAGGCCCAGGTCAGTAATATCAATATGGTCTGGCGGGTCGAGGGGTGGGTTAGGGGATCCTATATGAGGAGTGGGGTTGTCTTCTTCGTCCGCAATCAACAAAAAAACCCTAGAGGCACATTTGTGTCCTCTATGGAATTTTTCATCACAATAGAAACAGAGACCACATTCCCGCCGTGAGGCGATTTCGTCCAGAGATAGACGGCGTATTGGGGGTGGTGCAGTGCGGGTGGGAGCAGGGAGAAGGGGTGGTAATGGTGTAGGGCGTGGGGAATGAGATGGTGGGGAAGGCGGAACCAAGGCTGGGGTTGGGACTGGCGGAGTAGGTCTTGGTCATGGTGGAGGACGTTTGTCCAAGAGTTTCTCTTCTTGGAGGCGCGCCAGCCCTGCAGCTTGGACCAGAGTGAGTGGCTGAAGCGCCTGAACCTCTCGGCGTATCTCTGGGGTGAGCCCGGAGACGAAGCAACTGAGCAAGAACGGCGAGGGAAGGCCAATGGTTCGATTTGCTAGTTCTTCGAACTCGGAAAGGTATTGAGTCACTGACCCTCTCTAAGTGAGCTTGAATAACGCCCCCGTAGGATCATCATATTGGGGCGAATCGTGTCTGGAGAGCTTGGAGGAACACGGTCCACGACGTGAACTGGCCGTTGGTCATCCATTGAAACCACGAAAGTGCGCCCCCTTCCATGTAAAACGATGCAATGGTAAGTCATTCATTCTCTGGTGTTCTGTGGTATTCGAAAAATTGGTTGATTTTGAAAATCCAACCAAGAGGTTCTGTGCCATCAAAGCGTGGAACCTCGAGCTTCATTTTGTGGCTTTGTGTAGGTACAGGTGGTGGGGGTGGTGTGTATGAGCTAGAAGGAGACGAAAACATGGGGGTGACCTGAGTCAGGAGGTCGTCAATCTTCTGAGTGAGGGTATTCATGGATTCACCAAGGAGGGCCTGATGGTTAGAGAGGCGAAGCAGAGCCTCATCAAGCTTATCCGAGGAACTCATGGAGGTGGATTCGCAACGAGAGCACCAATTTGTTAGACACAGAAACTAATAATGCTGGGTTCGAGGCCAGCTCCTCCAGAATTAAGAGAGGGAAAGGGAAAACAGACACAGAGAGAAAGGAAGTTGTATTTTCATTCATGTCTTATTGTTATTACAATTGCTTATTTATACTAACTTCCCTACTAACAGAATTTATCTTCTTATGCTCAGGGAATATTTTCCAAATTATTGGCTAATTCTATTGTGATCATGTTGTCCCCTGCAGTACCATCAACCAACAATTCTGCAATTGTGGATTCTCCTTAGCGCAACCATGTCAGCTTCCCTTCATACCAGCCTCATCATATGTAGTCGTTGAGGTAAGAAGGTCTTGTGATGACCCTTTTAGGCTTTCCTATTGACTGCACCCATGTGTTTTGTGACTGCACCCTTGCTTCGTGTTCTTGGTCTGTTATTGCTATTTTCACCTCCTTCTTGCTTGTGCTTGCTTCAGTCTTTGTATCAGGGTCACCGTCAGATCCGGTCACGGTAGTCCAAGTTCGGCGCCTGGCGAGTCTACGCTGCCTCAGACGTCGGACGCACGCTACCAGGCGGCTCGGTTGTCCGCTCCATGGAGACTTCCTTTGAGATTTTTTCCATAAACGGAAATGGAAGCTTCAGGGAGGTTTTGGACTTTGAATTTGGGAACGCCGAAGAGGGGGGTAATGTTATAGTGGTTGAAGGAAAGGCTGTGAAAGAGGAAGGTAATGAGAGCGAGATAGTGGTGAGAGCGTATCCTCAGAGTGGAAGAACGCATCAGATTCGGTTGCACTGTCAATACCTTGGGATTTCTATCATAGGAGATGTGAAATACAAGGGTGTGCACGAGTGAAAAGGAGCCACTCATCATGCACATCACCTTCATGCAGAAACATTGTCGTTTGAACATCCTGTTTCTGATTTTCACGTTAAGCTACGTGCACCTCTCCCACCATGGGCAACCCAAGCGTTTTAGCCATGATGCATGATGTTTGTATTTGATTCAACTATTCCTGTCAAATACTAACATAATCATGGTATATATAGACTCGATTTTGATTAAACAAGGAGTCTGTTGACTTAGCTCACATTGTTCTTAGAATAAAGAAGAGTTTGCGAAAGTGACTCAATTTTGATTTGTCCCTTGAAACTGAGCCGTTGTTTCTTGGCACATAAGGTTCTAGATAGGTTACAAATGGCATGGTTTTAAATTTAATGATTTCATCTATTGTATAAAGTATTATTCTTATCGTGGTTCAATTCATGCAACTCTGCTTGAAATCTTTAATTATTGAATAACTCATGTTTGTCTAAACTTTGTATAGAACTTTTAAGCATCGATCAATTGGAATAATATAATATTTACTATGGGTTAACACTTCAACAATACTATAAAGTGAAGGTGATGTTTGTAATTGTGCAAGCTGTTGAACAAGTGGCCTCAATAACTTAAGAGGGGGTGAATTAAGTCTTAAAAAAATTTTGACTAAAAAATTTTAATCCCCTTTTAAATGATATGTGATAAATTTAGAATGTAGAAGAAGAAGCAGCAATCAATTTAACAATGTTCTTTAAATGTGTAAGACAAAATAATCGAGATAAGGAAAGAAATAATTGTAAACTCGATTTATACTGTTTCGGTCACTTTTCATACCTATGTCCAGTTCTCAAGTAACCCACTTGAGATTCTCCATTATTATTGTAAACCTTTACAATCTTTGAACACACATTGGGATCCCTCACTCTTCTGTTCGAGTTTCTCACACACGAAGAGACAAACCATCTCTTGATTACAATTGATTTTTGTAAGACAAACATAATGATTTCTCTCTTTTAGAGAAGATGATACAACTTGGAGTTCTTAGAAGAATTTTCAATAATTTGCAAGAGTTTGGCCAAAGATATTTAGAGAGGTTTTGAAAGGTAAGTTCTATGAGAATTCTCATATTTTCGAAGTAAGGACACATATATATAGGCTCATTATGTCTATTCAAAACAATTTGAAGAGATGTGTCTTTTTAAAAGATTTTCTGAAATTTTTTCACTGATAATCGATTACATGACACTTGTAATCGATTTCACAATCATATCTTGAAGGATTGTGATTTCACAATCTTTGAACACACATTGGGATCCCTCACTCTTCTGTTCGAGTTTCTCACACACGAAGAGACAAACCATCTCTTGATTACAATTGAGTTTTGTAAGACAAACATAATGATTTCTCTCTTTTAGAGAAGATGATACAACTTGGAGTTCTTAGAAGAATTTTCAATAATTTGCAAGAGTTTGGCCAAAGATATTTAGAGAGGTTTTGAAAGGTAAGTTCTATGAGAATTCTCATATTTTCGAAGTAAGGACACATATATATAGGCTCATTATGTCTATTCAAAACAATTTGAAGAGATGTGTCTTTTTAAAAGATTTTCTGAAATTTTTTCACTGATAATCGATTACATGACACTTGTAATCGATTTCACAATCATATCTTGAAGGATTGTGATTTTTCAATAGTTTTTCTGAACTCTCTTCGCTGGTAATTGATTACATGACTCTTGTAATCATTACACAAATCAAAATTCAAATAATTTTGTGTCGTTGGGTCATCAATTCAAAATTTTCAATATGTCATTTTCAACCTGGTAATTGATTACCCGTTCAAAAAGAGATTTCTGAATTGATTTAACTTTAATAAAAGAATTTTGACAGTAAAGATTTTGAGGTCAAACTATAACAATCAAATTGAGATTCTTTTAACAAATTTACTAAGTCCTTATCTTAGATTTTCTTGATCTTGTTCTTTGACTTGATTCAATCCGTGTTCATCAAGTAAACTTTTGACATCATCAAAACTTGCATGATATAGATTCACACAAGCAATCTTTAATTGTTGAAGTGTTAATGCTTCTTTTCTTTAGTTTGTATAGAACTTTTTAAGCATCGACCACCTGGTACTATAAATATTTAGAATGAGTTAACGGTTTTACTTTTATATTTTTAAGCAACAGTTTGAATTTCCTTTTTCTTATTCAAAGGAAAGGTGATATCTGTATCTATGGAGATTTTAAATAATTAGAGAAGTTGAATTCATTTATACACAGCCCATTGAAAATAGATAAGAACTGAAATGACAAATAACCTACCTATTAATAAACAGCCAGTTCACTGAATCAATGCCGGAAAAAAAACCTGTTTTAAGTCCAAATCCGCCATTAAAACAACCAGTTTTTTTTATATTCCAAGGGCCATGAAAGCTCCCCTTGTTTTTCTCTAGCTAGCTTTAGAATAACAAATTTCTAGACTTGTTCTAAGGCTATAAAACATGGTGTTCAATTATATGCTACATTACCTCAAGAAGTTTACTACATAATTTTCAACTGTTGCATTTGGAAATGGGTGTATTGAGCGAGGGTCTTACACAAATTCTGATACCTGTGACTGCATTAATTGGAATTGGGTTTGCTTTGCTTCAATGGCTTTTGTTGTCAAGGGTAAGAGTCTCTTCTGCTGATCACACCAATGCGGACAACGGATATAGAAAAAGCTTAATAGGAGATTCAGAGTTGGAGAATGGTGTTCAGAGTGTTGAAGTTACCAATAACTGTGCTGAAATCCAGCATGCCATTTCTGTTGGTGAGTGTTGTCTCCTTCTCTTTTATAAGTTTATGATTGGATTTAGTCATTTAGCTATGATACATGCAAACTAAAACTTAATTGCTTTTTGATATGTTCCCGGGAGCTACTTCATTTTTGTTTACCGAGTATAAGTATCTGACTATCTTCATGGAGTGTTTGGTGCAATAATTTTCGTCTTTCTGGGATCTGTGAAGGGCTTTAGTACACAAAGTGACCCTTGCACTTACAATGAAGGCAATATTTGTAAACCAGCACTTGCTAATGCCGTCTTTAGCACCGTTGCATTCTTGCTTGGTGCTCTAAACTCTGTCCTTTCTGACTTTCTTGGGATGAAGATTGCAACCTATGCCAACGCTAGAACTACTCCTGAAGCAAGGAAGGGAATAGGAAAGGCTTTTGTTACCGCTTTTCGGTCTGGTCCGGTGATGGGCTTTCTTCTTTCTGCAAATGGCCTGTTGGTGCTATACATCACCATCAATTTACTCAAACTGTATTATCGAGATGACTGGGAGGGACTTTACGAGTCTATTACTGGCCATGGCCTTGGAGGTTTGTCAATGGCACTCTTCGAAAGAGTTGGAGGTGGCATATACACCAAAGCAGCTGATTTTGGTGCTGACCTGGTGGGAAACTTGAACACTGTCCCAGAAGATGATCCACGGAACCCCGCTGTAATATCTTCTATCCCTTTCTCTTTAATCATCAGAAAATTCTATTTGTTATTGGAGTTATGGAAGCCTTGAATGGTACATAAGTTGTCTTTTCAAGCATGCAACTTTCTCTATATTCTATTAAATATTCCTTTTGTAGTTAAGAATCTTCAGTCTCTGACAGTTTAATCTCTGAAAAACTGAAGTAACATTTGACATTTCAAACTATAATTCATAAATGCTATATTTCTAGTCACTAAATTTTATGAATCTTTCCAGGTTATTGTAGACAATGTAGGAGACAATGTTGGAGATATTGCTGGGATGGGCTCAGACTTATTTGGGTCTTATGCAGAATCATCATGTGCGGCTTTATTTGTAGCATCCATATCATCGTTTGGAACGAATCATGACTACACAGCCATGACATATCCTCTCATCATAAGCTCCATGGGAATTGTGGTTTGGTTGATTGCAACTCTTTTTGCAACTGATCTGTTTGAAATTACAAACGTGAGCCAAATAGAACCATCCTTGAAAAGACAGCTTCTTATTGCAACTATATTAATAACTGCTGGTATTGCCATAGTCAGCTTCACTGCTTTGCCATCAGAATTTACCCTCTATAACTTTGGAGCCAGCAAGGTTGTCAAGAACTGGTATGACTAAATTTCAGCCGACCTCCTCCTTTTGCCAACATGTATAGATTGTTTGGTTTTATATTATTTACTTGTAATCATATTCATTGGTCAGTAATTACATAATCTCAGGCATCTTTTCTTCTGCGTTGCTATTGGCTTATTGGCTGGCCTTGGAATTGGGTACATTACTGAGTACTACACACTGAGCAGGCTTCCTCTGCTTCTGGTCTGTTGCATAGACTCCCTTTCCTTCTAGTTTCTGAGGAGTCTATCAATTCCTTAAAATCTAAAATTTATCCTAAATTTTCAGAAAGTTGGATCTTGTAAATGGCTTAAATTTTCTCATAATCATTAGCATGTAGACACCCACAACAAGGTTTTCAAATTAAGATTTAAATTGTGAATTGTCAAGCTAATTTTTTAATCTTGAATCATAATTTGTATTTTGAATAATAAGATTCAGAGACAATGAAAAATAACTTCAAATATCAAATATATCATATAGATGGTGTATAGTATTCAAAATTTTAAACTAGAAATAGATAAAATGAAGCCTCTATTTTGGAAGAATGGAAATGAAGCAATGAAACAGCCAAATAGAGTGCATGCAATAAGTGAGTAAGTGACAAATTGAGTAGTAGAATAATCAAATAGGATAAATTCAGTATTCCTCCTTCAATTCCTTTTTTTAACAATTCAATGAATTGTGTGATTCGTTAAAGAAAGGTAAAAAAAGAAGAAAAAAAAGTAATGAATTGTGTGATTCATATAAATGATACTAAATCACATTGCTTCAATGAATTGTGTGATTCGTTAAAGAAAGGTAAAAAAGGAAGGAAAAAAAAGTAATGAATTGTGTGATTCATATCAATGATACTAAATCACATTGATTCATTCATTTATCATGATATTCAAAGTCATTTATGATTCTTCTTATGATATGTATCCTTTTCCGAGTTGCATCAAATCGTGAATCATAAGACTCTAATAACTATAACCCACATAGTTAGTGAATTAGATATTCAGATTTTAAATTGCTAACTAGTTATTCATATCTAATTTCCAAATTGCAGTCCAGTGCAAGATGTGGCAGATTCCTGCAGGACTGGAGCTGCAACAAATTTGATTTTTGGATTGGCACTTGGATATAAATCAGTCATCATTCCCGTATTTGCTATTGCTATTGCTATTCATGTAAGCTTTAGTCTTGCCGCCATGTATGGAATTGGTGTTGCTGCACTTGGAATGCTCAGTACCATCACCACTAGTCTTGCCATTGATGCTTATGGTCCAATCAGTGATAATGGTGGGGGTATTGCTGAAATGGCCGGAATGAGACATAAGATACGAGAGAGAACTGATGCTCTCGATGCTGCTGGAAACACCACAGCCGCTATAGGCAAGGTAACTTGTCATCTAAAACAAAGAATTTCCGTCTGTCTTGTGTGGAAAGCTGAATCTGTTGTGCCTTTCTGACAGGGTTTTGCTATTGGATCAGCTGTACTTGCGTCTCTTGCATTGTTTGGTGCTTATGTTAGCAGAGCAGGCATCAAAACAGTGAATGTGATGACCCCAAAAGTTTTTATTGGTTTGATTGTGGGAGCAATGCTTCCCTAATGGTTTTCAGCCATGACAATGAAGAGTGTTGGGAGTGCAGCTCTCAAAATGGTTGAAGAAGTTCGTAGGCAATTCAATACCATTCCTGGTCTTTTAGAAGGAAGAGAAAAACCTGATTATGCAAATTGTGTAAAGATTTCCACTGATGCCTCTCTTAAGGAGATGATCCCCCCCAGTGCATTGGTTTTGCTTACACCACTTATTGCCGGAACATTCTTTGGGGTAGAGAATCTTGCTGGGGTTCTTGCCGGTTCCCTTGTTTCCGGTGGTGTGCAGGTAAATGGCAGCATTATATTTGTTCATTTCTAACCAGAGCCTTAGGTAGTAGTAATATTCAACTTTGTTGAGATATTTTCACTTCTTCACAGGTGGCAATTTCAGATTCCAACACTGGTGGTGCATGGGATAACGCCAAGAAATACATAGAGGTAGAGCTAAGAAACTTTATGTTACTATTTCAACTTTTGGTTTCATAACGTATACAAAACTAGAACTTTGACAATGAAAAATTCTGAGGAACTCATTGCATTTTGTCTTTTTGGCTTTTAGAAATGACTCGTACATTGTTTTGGTGCTTATAGGCCGGTACTACCCCACATGATGCATCACTTGGTCCAAAAGGCTCCAATCCACACAAAGCAGCTGTCACTGTTGGAGACCCTCTCAAGGATACTTCGGGTCCCTCACTCAACATTTTGATTAAGCTCATGGCAGTTGAATCATTGCTGTTTGCTCCATTCTTTGCAGCTCATGGAGGCTTAATCTTTAAATCGTTCTGATCTCGAGCTGTTCATGCAATCATCTAAATCCGATTATGCATACCTTCAACAGCATCTAATGGAGCTGTGAGATTGGTTGATTGTGTTTGTTTATGTGATTTTTAAGCCAGTTATCTGGAATGAGATTACACAATGTAGATTATGCAAGTTGGGAGTAGGATCCCATTGTTAATTATGAGAATAGTAATTTGCTTTGATTTCACCAATTTTATTTCAGTTATCTGAAATAAGATTACTTAATGTAGATTATGCAAGTTGGGAGTAGGATCTCATTGTTAATTATTAAGAGAATAGTAAAATAAATATTCATGAACTACACGTGCCGCGTGATGTGTGGGATTATGATCAAACCAAGCCAAGGTTAACCTAACTCCCTGGTGCACTGCAAAATGGAACTCTCTAGAATCATAAATAATTGTGGCCCACAAACAGAGATAGCAGAACTTCTAATCTAAGCATCCTAATTTTCCAAACAACAATAAAATGAATGCCGGCGTCATTCTAATCCAACCATGAATAGAACAGGTGCCCTTTTTTATATTATGCCTCTTTGGTTTTATTTCCTTTTTCCCTAGTGGACTGGGAGTTTGTGGTTGTCATTACTCATAAAAAAAAATGGGAGAAAAGAGAACAGAGATGAAAAAAAAAACCACGAATAACAAAATATTTTATTTTTATTTCGTTGGAGAGAATTAAAGGAAAAGAAAGAGAAAAATTGACTCATAAAAACTAAGATTTAAATTTTCCTTTTTTTATTTTCTTTTTAATTCAAATTAATTTTTTTCTCTCTCTTATTTTTCATTCTTCCAATCAAACGGACTATAATTCTCGTCTTTCCATTCTACCCCTCATCTATAAAAAGGTAAGTAAGTACCACTGATGTAATATTAAATACATTTGTTTTTTATTGTCAATTAAATTTATTAGAATCTTCTCAGAAAAAAATAAATTTATTAGAAACTATTAAATCATAATTAGAATTCATTAAATTAAAAATGAGACCTATCAAATTGTATTTTTAATATGTTTTAATTCATCATAAAATATAATCAAAAGAGTATGTTGTTCTTTAAGAAAAAAGAGTATATTATTAGTATATCTTAACTAAAAAATCTTCCTTCCCCTATGGCAAACTTTTTCCTAAGATGATAAGATTTAAGCATATTATCTTTTCCAAGTTTCTTCTCGCCCTTTTTAACACTTCAAACCTAGAGATGGTGATGATAAAATTATAGGTTTAAATTTATTTTTCGTTTTCATGTGATTTAATGTTTTTTTTTATTTTTCTCGGTAAAATTTATCTCTCCCCACATGATGAGAAAATAAATTCCCTATCACCCTACCAACATGAGAGAGAATAAGAAGAATAGAGCCTTAGGTTGAGAGAGAAATCTATTTTATATGGGAGGCAATGATTAAATTTGAACTTTAAGTTTAATTTGATTCTCAAATTTTTAAAATGTTTATTTGATTAAAATTTTTAAAAAATAAATTAATTTGTTTCTTAAATTATTTTAAATGGTTTAATTTAATCTTCAAGTTCTTATCAATTTGAATACCAAATTGATTTATTTTTAAGAATTTAATAATAAAATTAAATTTTTAAAGAATTTAAATATGAAATTAAATAATTTAAGAAAGAAATTGATAATTAAATCTTCAAAAATATATAAAATGTAATTCAAGCGAATCACACGTGTGATTAGTGTGACATCAGCCACTGAACACACACCCTAGAACAAAAGTATAAAATCCTGATGGCAGTAGCGTAAATACGTCAAGGGATTCCACTTAACGTGTACGGTTCAGTAGAGTCTGTAGTATTACCAATGAGAAAGTGCCACGCAACATCAATGACAATCAAAACGTACGTGACATAAACCAATTGGTTCAAAACTGCCACCTCGTGTCCACGTAGGACTGAGCCACCTCAATTTCCAAATTTGTCCACTCCACTGAAAACCCAAAGCAAATTGATCCGCTATATAGAACAGGTAGCCTCACTCACTCAAATTCGAACTTCTCACGTTCATTTCTACACATCCCTAGCTCTGTCGTTCCGTCGTTGACGATGGCGTTTCGGGTGCGAAGCCCTGACCTCCGCTCTCTCTTTCTTCTCTCTCTCTTGTCCATCGCTTCCGCCAATGTCTTCTTCGAAGAGCGTTTCGATGGTATAAAATCCTTCCTTCGTTTCTTCTCTTCTCTCACTAGATCGCGCCCCTGAATTTTCGTCATTTTCATTCTGCATTGTTGTGTGCCGAATTAGGCATTACTTTTCCAGGATCAAGGTTTTTCTTTCGTGTCTGAGCCTCGATCTGAAAAGCTTCGATGGTTCGATTTGTGTTTTGAGTTGGAAATCGAGGTCTGGCTTCAAATGTCATGCTTCTGACTAGATCTGTTAACGCGTGTACCGTTTTGTTATTTTTTTTCTATGTGTTGATTGTGCTGGCGTGGTTTATAATGGTTTATGCATTAGCCTCAATAACCGTTCTCAAAATAGATTGTATAGATGAGGCGAGCATGGGAGGCTCTAGTTTTTTTGTTTTGCCGCAATTTTAGGTTAAATTCAGCTTTTGATAATGGATAATTGAGTAGGCGGCAGTTACAGTCACTCAGAAATGTTTGAATTAGTGATTAGTGATAGTAGTTTTTTTACTTAAAAGTAAGGAGTCTGTTTCATGTCTGAAAAGGTGAACATTCTTCTTAAACACGCCGATGGTACTGGCGAACTTTTTATTAATTTTTTGCATTTTCCTTTATCATTCGATGGTACATTGTCTATAAGATTAATAGCTTTTTTTTAAAATTTATTTGTCCTTGCGCCTCAACGGGTAGTCCTTTTTCGGAGTTCATTTGTATTTTCTTTAATCCTAGATCAGTATTTCCCACTTTTCTAACTCGTGTGCATGTGCTTTGTGTGGATGCCAGACGGGTGGGAAAATCGATGGGTTAAATCAGATTGGAAAAAAGATGAGAACGTGGCTGGGGAGTGGAACCACACCTCTGGTCAATGGAATGGAGACGCTAATGACAAAGGTAAACTAAATTGCTATGTTGAATAGTCGGGTATTATACTATTATTGTTGCTCATGTTTACTTTTGTTTAAAATTGATATTAAGATATGTTTGGTTGAATGTTGATATCTCTGCAGGTATTCAAACCAGTGAGGATTACAGATTCTATGCTATTTCAGCTGAGTACCCTGAATTCAGCAACAAGGGTAAGACACTAGTCTTTCAATTTTCTGTTAAGCACGAACAGAAGCTTGACTGTGGTGGTGGCTACATGAAGTTGCTCAGTGGGGATGTTGATCAGAAGAAATTTGGCGGGGATACTCCTTACAGGTGATTTATATATCCCCTTTTGATTTGCTGCTCTTTCCTGATGGGTGCCTTTGATGTTGTAAAACAGCTGATCTTTTGACATTTGTTGTTCTGTTGCAGTATTATGTTTGGCCCAGATATCTGCGGTTACAGTACCAAGAAAGTTCACGCTATTCTTACCTACAATAACACAAACCACTTGATAAAGAAGGATGTTCCTTGTGAGACTGACCAACTTACTCATGTTTACACATTTATCCTCCGTCCGGATGCAACCTACAGCATCCTGATTGATAATGTGGAGAAGCAAACTGGTAGTCTCTACTCTGATTGGGATCTTCTCCCTCCAAAGACAATCAAGGATCCTGAGGCTAAAAAAGTACTTTTCTTCCCAGAGTTGTAGTTTAATTGTCAGATTTGGTTTTGGTTTCGGTTTTGATCATTTCTAATCTTTAATATACTCACAGCCAGAAGATTGGGATGACAAAGAATATATTCCTGATCCTGAGGATAAGAAACCAGAGGTAATGCCTTTTTCTAAAAGGCCTCTCATGTTATATGAACCTTTCAGAGTACTATGTGGTATGTACTGACTCGTATGTCTTGTATTTGTAGGGGTATGATGACATCCCAAAAGAGCTCCCAGACCCCGAAGCCAAGAAGGTATTTCTCAATTTTTTGTTTCCTTGTGCTGCATAAACATCACTTTATGCTGTAGTTACTTATTAGATTAATTGCTGATGCTGTAGCCTGAAGATTGGGATGATGAGGAAGATGGTGAGTGGACACCCCCTACCATTGCCAACCCTGAGTACAAGGGCCCATGGAAGGCAGAGGTTTGTGGAAATTTTTATTGTAAATTTGTAATATTTGAAATACGACATATTCCATTATGTTTGGTAATGAATTTGCTTTCTAACTTTGCATGCTACATATTTGCAGAAAATCAAGAACCCCAACTATAAAGGAAAATGGAAGGCACCATTGATTGATAACCCAGGTTCATTATACACTCTTCTACACCGTAGTAATATTTTTATAAATTATTTTGCATTATAAGATAAATATATTCAACATTTGAAAAACATTTGTCAGATTTCAAGGATGACCCCGACCTCTATGTTTTCCCCAACTTGAAGTACGTGGGGATTGAATTGTGGCAGGTAAACTTTTAATTTTTACATCGCTATAGTTGATACTTTTGTATCTAAACTCTGACAAGCAAGCTATTTTATCTTACAGGTGAAATCTGGTACTTTGTTTGACAATGTCTTAATTACTGATGATCCTGAGTATGCTAAGCAGCTGGTTGAAGAAACATGGGGCAAGCACAAGGATGTAAGTCTTTCTATCCACTGATCTTTTGGTATGCTATTGAAAGATATGATCTCCTTAATGAAAATGTGTTCTTGCAGGCTGAGAAGGCAGCATTTGAGGAGGCCGAGAAGAAGAGGGAAGAGGAGGTAAAATTTTGTCCTGAAATAGCATCTTTGAAAATTTTCTTGTTTATCAAATTTTCTTACACCTCCATATCTTGAACTCTTTTCCAGGAATCAAAGGATGACCCAGTTGACTCTGATGTAAGAAAAACTATTGATTCCTGAAATTTTTGGTCCATCATCAGTTACACTGATTCTGACGAAGTTAATGTTCTCTATAGGCTGATGAGGAAGAGGAAGATGCTGATGAAGCTGGCAATGACTCCGATGCTGAATCAAAGACGGAAGCTGGAGAAGACACCAAGGAAGAGGGTGTACATGTAAGTTTTTCCATCCCCTTATCTCACTTTAATCAAACTTGGCATCAATGTATTTAATAATTCTTCCCGTTTTATTTGCAGGATGAACTCTAGGAAGTTTGCAAAACGGATAAAGAGTGAGCGGAAGTTATATTCCGGAAAGTTATATCTTTTTCAGTTGTAGTGTTTTTTTGTTTTTATTTTTCCCTAGATAAGCAGACCGTGGAAAACTGCAAGTGAAAGCTGGAGCTTTTGCTTCAATCACATTTGACTATTTCACTGATTAGAACAGGCAAAGATGTCTCTTTTGGGTTGATCTTTTTATGTTTCGATCAATTGAATTTTCCATTATGACACCGTCCTGAAAATCTAATTAATTGCAAAAAAGGATTATCTTTGTTAATCGTTTGCTAAGCTAGTTTGAGAGCTACTAGAAATTTTACTTGTCAAGTTATAATATGTGGCGCATGGTTGGCTAAAAGAATCTAATTTAATAGAGCTGGCTTAATATATATAGATAACTTGTACTGAACAAGAACTGGACAGTTATAAGAAAAAAAGTTATCATCAAGTAAAATGGTATAAAATTCATTAGAATATTCTTTTAATATTTTATTTTAATACAATTTATATTAAATTAAGTGTTTATCAAAATAAAAAGTGTGAGAATCAAATGAATCCATAATTTTAAGTCAATTACTCTTTTTTAAAAATGTGATAGCTTATTTTAGGAATCCCCGCCCCCCTACAGTTCCTTGTGGAGTTTTAGACTTTTAGTGCTTCAGCCTTCAGCTAGTAGCATCAATGCGGTGTATGCCATCGTTGTCCTAGAGTGCATTTATTGTTACGTAATTTATTTCTTAATCAATTTGAGCTGCTAAAAAGTAATTACGGCTACCAAAACCGGGATGAATGAATCAGTTTAACTGATAACTGATTAAGTCGTTCAATTATAGAGTTATTTATTTATTAATTTATGAGGTCATTTTTTAGGGAGATAAGGATATTTACATGACTAACTTTTAAGTCAAAATTATTATTATAAATATTTGAAGATTGAGTTTCAGAAAGTATAACCAAACCAACTTAACCCAAAAGCATATTCTAATATCGACCTGCGGCAAGATCACATGATTAAGTAGTGACTGTTACTTCCTGCACCTCCAAGTTGTTTCCTGCACCCTTTTCAGAATGTTTTTTTTTTTTACCTTCCGAATTAGTCATTCCGAAAGCCAAAAAAGTTCCAGAATGTTTTTTTTACCTCCCGAATTATATTCCAGAAGCCAAAAAAGGGATGCATTCCGTAATGTAATTTTACATTTTGGATTGACAATTTTGGAAGCCATATAAAGGAAGTGTTGGAAGCAACTTGGGAAGAGCAGGAAACAATAGCCTCAAGTAGTTTGAATATAACGGAGTCTCGTTAGTCACGTTCTATTCATGAAGGACCTGAATCACCTGATGTGTTCCCTAGTTAATGATTCTTGAAAGGGAGTCGCACTCATTCAAGAGTTTCCCGATTCATTGACAATTTGACATTATTATTGGAGTTCATGTAAGTGTATATCCCAACAATTGGGCTTTAAGAGACCCTCACAAGCTACGTTCAACAATTAGGGTCTTTTTTTTCTACACTTTCAGAATTGCTTCCTATACCTCTCATTTAACTTCCCAAATGACTATTTCGGAAGTCATATGAAAAGTGCTGGAAACAATATAAAATGTGCATGAAGCAATTGGGGAAGTACCAGAAGCTATTGTCCAACAATTACCAAGAAGTGAGAACATAGCCCAAAGCACTATCATCTTGAACATGGTTCCATTGCCTTGGATTGGGCTTGAACCAAATGAATGGTAGTTACAATAAGGGACATGCTAGGTGCACTCAGCAATTAGGTGAATGGGTAAAATTGTCCTTGAGTTAAAAAAAATAATTTCTTCTTCCAAAAGAAGGTTCTTCCAGAAAGCTTCCGGAAAAAGGTTCTTCCGGTAGAACAATTTGTTCATCCGAAAGAACCTTCTTCCGGTAAAACAATTTGTTCTACCGGAAGAACCTTCTTCCGAAGAAGCTACCGGAAGAATCTTCTTTCTAAGAAGCTACCGGAAGAAGTTCTTCCGATAGAACAAATTGTTCATCCAGAAGAATCTTCTTCCAGAGAAGTTACTGAAAGAACTTCTTCCGGTAGCTTCTCCAAAAGAAGGTTCTTCCGGTAGACTAAATTGTTCTACCAGAAGAACCTTCTTTCGAAAGAAGGAATTATTTTTTAAAAAAATTAGTTTTATTTTCAAACTTTGGCACAAGAACAATTTTGCTCATTCACCTAATTGTTGGGTGCACCAGCAATATTGCTGGGTGCACCTAGCATGTCCCTTACAATAATACTTCTTTTGTTTCATAAGTGTCTTCTTAAATTTTATTTTTTTTTACACTTACATTTGTACCAAATAATATTAGTTATAATCCTTTTTGCTAGAAAAGATGCAATACAATAGTAACATTGTAAATAATATTATTAGGGATTAAATAAAAAATTAATCAATATTACATTAAAAAATGACACTTATTTTAAAACTTATTTTTCTTTTTACACGATGGAAATAAGGCTCTAATTATCATAGTTTTTACTTTTCAGTTAAAGTTTAAAATTTTCAAAAACTAAAATCAATTTTCAATTTTATAATATTTAGGTAATCCGTGGCCACCAGATCATATGTGATTTCAACCAATAATGTAAAACATCAATAATTTAATATTTTAAATTAATTAAAGAACATTTTAAATTTTTTAAGATTTCTTAAATATTAGATTGTTAGTATGTCTCGATGACATAATGATCTCAAACCATTACGGTTGATAATTTCTCCTAAGTAAAGTTCCTTTTTGTTTCACGCTGAAAATATAATTTTTAAATAAATTTCACATATTTAATTTCTCGTTAAAAAATCCAAAATTAATTATAAGTTAAAATAATTTTGCATTAAACATACTAAATTTTACTCTTAATTTATTTTTATAATAAAAAATCCAAATATAAATCGAGACATTTTAAAACCAATTCTCTCAACCTTTATCCAAACACGCATAGAGTGGAATGACGAAATCAATGGGCGTGAGGAGAGATTTGGAATTTGGAAGCGATACATAACTAGGAAGGAAAAAAACAGATTGCGCTTTGAATGGATACTAAACATTTTCTTCTCTTTATTCTTTACTTCACTTACTTTCACTTTATCATGATTTAGGAGCATTATCAATATTCAATAGTTCAACATGGAGTACAAATTATGTAAAAGTAACAAACGAATAGGAAACTTTTGAATAGAAAATAATAAAGTCAAAACCAAAAGGCGTGCATCCTCATCTTCACTTAGCCTTTAACATTTAATATTTGGCGAGATATTCCTTTAGAGGAGAAACAAACAAAACACACAGAGCCCAAATAACACATAAGCGACAGAAGCAAACTGGTTGTCTATTTTTTACATAAAAACAAAGCTAGTAACGATTAATTTATTATTATTATCATTATTATGTTTCTCCGGTGGTTGGTTTTGGCTTCTTAACAATCAAAACCGGGCACTTCACGTTCTGTGCACAGTGATTGCTGACGCTTCCAAGGAAAGCCCTGCCATTAATTCAACATTCAAAGAATTAATTACTAACTAAATCTACAATTCACTTGTAGAGAAGTTAAACACTTGATTTAATTAAAAGGGTATGTTGTAATGTTGACTCATCACTCACCTCTTGATGAGACCATAACCATGGCTTCCCATGACTAAGACATCAGCACCCAACTTTTGAACCATCTGACAAATCACGTCCCTTGGATCGCCATTCTCTACCCTCGTCTCTACCTTAATTAATTAACCACACCAACGGTTGAAATATTCAGAAACTCAACAGAAGAAGAAAAAAAAAAGGAGGACATACATCATACATCATATATGTAATGTAATTAAATTAAGATTATAGTAATTAATTGATAAGGTAGCAAAAGGTACGTACATTTTCAATATTGTTACACAATTTCTTGGCTTTCTCCAAGACGCAATCGGCCACTTGTTGGCTATACCTCTCCATGGTAGCCGTTATGTCAGAGGAAAACAAATATCCTGAAAATATTAAGAAACACCACACAACAACATATAATCTGATTAATCAAAATAAACACCAACCTAAGTTACCTAGCTAAGCTTATGTGTTTTTTTTCAGTCCTATAGTGATGCATACCTGTGCCATCGAAGGCTGAATAAGTGACTCGAGGGGGTTTGACGTAGAGAAGAAGAAGGGTGTCTTTGGAATTTTGAAAAGCAAGGTTCTTAAGGCACCATGAGAGAGCATACATGCTCTCCTCGCCTTCATCCACGGCCACCAGGATCCGTCGTTGTTGTTCTTCTGCCATGTCAGATCACAACAAGGTTCAGCAAAGGATAAGTATCACTAAGAAGAGTGACTCGTGTGAGAATATGTGGCATATGTGTCTATTTATATATTTTTCATTTTTTTAATTTTGCCACGTGTCCTTATCCTAAGGTGACTTGACATCGAGCATGCAATGGATTTTAGTGCTGAATCTGTTGGCGGTTTCTGGGTTTGGGCTTTCTGGTTTTCGGTGTTTCAACACAGTGGGCCTTTCTACCCAAATTTGCTGAACTTGCCAGTTTCATCTGCCTATACAAAATAGCCCACCGAATTCTAAGCCGCAATATGATTATACAGTATTTACCAGGTTTCAAAGTTCGAACTTTCAAGGAATATAATTAATTATTGAATTTAACTTTTTCCAGAGTGAATGGTCAATGTTAGTGCTTACATTCAATTTTGGTTTAAGGATTCTGATATTTCGAATTCAATTTTGATTTGAAGTTTTAATATATTTAATTCTGACTAATATTTGGTAATTTTACTCAAATATTCTTGTTCTCTTTCTTAGTTTTAATAAATACAATATTAAATGTTTCAAGACAACAATGTTTATTAGAAGATAAAATTAAAATAAATATTTAAATATTTTATTAAAAAGTAACAACATAAGTCAATTTGAGATTGTTTTTTCAAAGACTAAAACTACGTTATTTTGAAATGGATGGAACACTAGTATTAAGGATTTAGAATTAAAATCCTTTTTTAATCACTCAATTTATGATGTTCAATGAATTCTAAATAATGCAATAATAAAAAAATTAATTCTATATGTTTTGGTATTAT